>NC_057802.1:353730810-353883603 GCF_018294505.1 Triticum aestivum | reverse complement strand
ACAGCCCATCAGTCCGGCCCATGGCTAACAGGCCGGACGCCCGAGGACCCCTTAGTCCAGGACTCCCTCAATAAGTGCGAAGCGTTGTTGGGCCAGGCCCAGAACAATGCGTGGGCACGCGTGGCTGAGTTTTAACCGTAGTAACTTCTTCACCAGTTGCGCTTCCCCACGATTCGCATTGAGTGCGTGACGTGGGGGTCGTGCGTGGAATGGTCGCAACACACTTGTGTCACCTTGCAGTGAATAGTAAAGAGGCGGCCCGCGTCCTCCCCTTAAAAAAGAGGAAGCCGCAGGGGCGCTACTTTTTTAAAAAGTGGAGTCGGGTCGTGGCCTTCATGGCGCCCGCGCCCCACGATCACGGGGTGGGAAACGATCGTCCCACTTGTCTTCTTAATTCTAGCTCACCCGCCACATGTCCCCATGCCTCAGGGAGGGTAGGTGGTGGATACGGAGGGCACGGGCCTTAACGCCGAGGCGGGAAGCTGGGCATTGCTGATTGGAGCAGTGGGTCGGTCCTGATTCCTTGTGCCTCTGGTGGCCCGATTGGTCGAGTGGGGCGGCCGTCCTCAGGTTGTGGGGCAGAGCCCCGGCCCTGTCCCTCTATAGAAACGGGAGAGGGACGGCGTCCTCTTGCATTCATCTCCTTCCTGCTTGGTCCCTTTCTTCCACTCGCCATGGTGAGAGGGCGCGCCGGCGCTCCAATGGCAGCGACGAGGGCTTCTGCTCGATAGCGTGTCCCCCTCCTCCGGAGCTCATGGCGGCAGAGCCCGCTGTGAGAGGAAGAGGGAGGGGGCGAGGCCGAGGCCGCCGTGGCGCTCGGGGGAGAGGAGGACGGGGCGGCGCACGGGCCGTGCTTCCGCCAGCGGCTCTCACAGCGGGCTCCGCGAGTTCTTCATCGGGCTGTACAAGCCAGTGTGCGGTCACCTCCGCCTCCCCACCCCGTTTGCTCGGGTAATGGAGCTTGACCCGCCAGGCCTTGAGGCTGCATATGAGGGGCTGCGGTAACGGCAGCATGCGAATTGACGTCGACTTTCCCGCCCCTCACATCATGTACCTCCGCCGTGGGTGGAAGACCTAAGCCCGTGCCCATAGCCTGTCGGAGGGGCACGTTCTCCAGTTCAAATTAATGGAGAACGGCCTGCTCTCCGTCAAGGTCTTCGGGCGCTCGAGAACCCGCTTAGGGTGCTGTGCGGAGAGCTCCACTGACAACGAAACCTCCTCCTCGAGCGACAGTGACGAGGATGACAGCGACAGCGACGACGATGGTAGCGGGCGGGAGGACGCTGATTCCGACTTCGGCTGACCATCGGTGGCAGCACCGCCATCTGCATCGCGCTCCTCCCTCGGCCATGCGCCTTGTCGTGGGCCATCCCCTCCATGCTCTCCATCGGCGCGTTCCCCGTCGCCTCTTCTTTGCCTTCACCTGCCGCACCTGGGAGGAAAGGGGCAAGAACGGAGATCACGGGGCACTTATCTTTGTTTTAACTTGTAGGCACTTGCCAAATCTTAATTTCTAAATAATGTAATCTCTCAATCCCATGCATGTGTCCTGTAACATTCGTACTTGTATCAGCATGTCAATGAAAAAAGACCAGCCTTGTCGGGAACTCGTGCATGTACACGTCCATGCAGAGGCGAAATGCCTCTTTAATGCAAATAAATGAGTTCTCCCGGCAAGCTATCCTGCCGGTGCCCTCTGTGCCTGCCGGAGAATCACATCTGCCAGGTTACAGACAAAGGGTCCAGCTCCCCGTCAATCTCCTTTTAGCAAAGGCTATTGCAACCATTCTGACCGAAGCAGCGTTCGGGTCAAGGATGGGAGCACCTAAGTTTGAAAGAGAGTGCGAGTTTTTCTAATGCACAAGTCATAGGTTACGAACAGGAATGGGCAAGAGGTGAACTTTATCTGTTTGGTTTGCCGGGGATCGCCGTGCCGGGCAGTCTTCCCAACTTCTTGCCGGAGCCGGGTCCTTGGCGGAATCGATCGTCCTTGCTGCAGCTGGAAAGAAGAGAGGACAGGAGCATGGAACCTTGGCGGTCCATTAACATTTGTTGGAATCAAAATACAGTACAATATCCTGGACAAGCATGTATATACGTATACACATAAACATGGAAATCAACAGGAAACTATAAATACTAAGGGTTTTCTTTGCCAGACTGCGCACAGGGTTTGCGCCTGGCTTTGTACATAGGGTTACATGCCTTGCCGGCAAGGCTAGTACAAAAGGGGGGTTGCCGGGGCTCCCGGCAACCGCGCCTTAGGGGTAAAACTTGCGAAGATGTTCGATATTCTAGGAATTGCTCACCAGAATGCCATCTTTCGGTCTCCAGGCGGACTACGCCGGGCCTGGTGACTCGTATTACCCGATAAGGGCCTTCCCACTTTGGCGTCAACTTGTTTGAACTCTTGGCGGATTGGATTCGCCGAAGAACAAGGTCGCCTTCCTCAAGGCTTCAGGCGTGAACCTTGCGGCTATGGTAGCGGCGCAAGGCTTGCTGGTAGCGAGCGTCTTGCACAGCAGCCTGAAGACGATCTTCCTCAAGGAGCCTCGCATCATCTTGGCGCAACTGATCTTGCTCAAGCTCATCATAAGAGAGCACTTGAGGTGACTCGTATATGAGTTTTGTGCGGAGAACTGCTTCTGCCCCATATACTAGGGCAAAGGGTGTCTGGCCAGTGGCTCGATTTGGTGTCGTTCTGATCGACAAAAGAACCGTTGGCAACTCATCAATCCAGCGCCTTCCGCACTTGTCTAGCCTGTCAAAAGTTCTGGTCTTGAGGCCTCGCAACACTTCTGCATTCGCCCTCTCAGCCTGGCCGTTACTTCTGGGATGAGCAACAGAAGCAAAGCAAACCTTGCCACCGAGGTCTTGGATGTACTGTATGAAGGTGCGGCTCGTGAACTGCGTGCCGTTGTCGGTGATGACTCTATTTGGCACACCAAAACGGCAGACTAGTCCCTTGAAGAAGTTGACGGCTGATTATGCTGTCACCTTTCTCACCGGTTCCACTTCCGGCCACTTTGTGAACTTGTCGATCGCGACGTACAAGTACTCAAAGCCCCCGACAGCACGGAGAAATGGGCCCAGTATATCGAGCCCCCAGAACGAAAATGGCTAGGAAAGAGAGATTGTCTGAAGAGCTTGGGCTGGTTGATGAAGCTTCTTTGAATGGAGCTGGCATGCTTCACACTTGGTTACTAGTGCAGTTGCATCCTGGAGAGCGGTGGGCCAGAAGAAACCTTGCCGGAATGCTTTGTCGGCAAGGGCTCTTGACCCCTATGTGGGAGCCACACATGCCTCCATGTATCTCTGCCAACAGCTCCATTCCGTCCTCCTGAGGAATGCACTTCAATTTCACACCGTTCGGTCTCCTTCTGTATAGGGTATCATCCACAAACTGGTGCATGCTGGACCGACGGGCTACTTTCTCTGCTTCTTTCTGTTCCTCAGGGAGTTCCCCTGTTGGAGGAAACATATGGTGCGCTGTGCCCATGCCGGAGCGTGGGGCTCGACGGCAAGGACTAAAGGCTCATCTTCGGTCGTAGGGGTGGCTGCCTCTACGGTCAGGGCTTGGGGCCCTGCCGGAGGTTGCTGCTCCCCGGCAAGCTTGGGGTACCCGGCAACTTCCTTGTCGGCGGCTCCTGGGAGCTCAGCGGGAAAGTACTTGCCGGGGCCTGCCTTCCTTCGCTTGTTCTGTCCTGCTGATGGCTCAATGGATGGCTAGGTTAACTGAAGCACAAAGGTACCTGGTTCCACAGGCAAGTTGAGGGCAGCGCGTTTCGACAAGTCGTCGGCAATGTTGTTCTCTGCTCGGGGAACATGCTCTGCTTGTAGATCGTCAAAACGCTCCTCCAACTTCCTCACTTCATCCACATAGTCCTCCATCAACGGGCTCTGGTAATCCTTGTTAACTTGCCTGACGACAAGCTGCGAATCACCCCTGATGACGAGCTTCCTGATTCTGAGCTCTGCCGCGATCCTGAGACCAGCAAGCGATCCCTTGTACTCTGCAGTGTTGTTCATCAATTTTTCTCGGGGAAAGTGCATCTGGACTATGTACTTGAGGCGCTCTTCGGTGGGTGCAACGAGTAGTACGCCGGCACCAGCACCTTGTAGCGAGAAGGCTCCATCAAAGTACATAATCCAATCATGGCTCGTCTCCTTGTCGGGAAGGGTGGTCTCTTGAATCTCTTCGTCGGGCATTGAGGTCCATTCTGCTATGAACTTTGCCAAGGCTCGGCTCTTGATTGTTGAAGTACTTTCAAACTTGAGGCCAAAGGTTGACAGTTCCAACGCCCACTCCACAATCCTCCCGGTTGCATCTGGGTTGTGCAAGATTCATTGCAAAGGGAGGCGGGTGACGATGGTGATCTCATGCGCTTGGAAATAGTGACGCAGCTTTCTCGAGGCCATGAGGAGGCCCAAAAGTAGCTTCTGTATACCAGAATATCTTGATCTAGCCCCCTGCAAGAGGGAACTGACAAAATAAACCGGGTGCCGCATCACCTTCTTCTTCTGTTCGACTTCGCCCACTTGCGCAGACTCTGTCTTGCTGGGAACAGGCTTTGTCGGGGGTTCCGTCCAGCCGGCATCAGGCCCTGCCAGGGAGAGCTCCGGCCCATCATCCGACGGCTCCGGCGCTACCGCTGCTTCTTCCTCAAATTCTCTCCATGCCACTAGCGCAGCACTGACCACTTGATTCGTTGCTGCTAGACATAGCAGCAACGGCTCTTGCGGTTTAGGCGCAACTAGTATTAGCGTGGAGGAGAGGTACCTCTTCAAATCTTGCAGCGCTACCTCTGCCTCCGGAGTCCATTTCATTGGACCCGCCTTTTTCAAAACTTTGAAAAAGGGGAGGGCGCGCTCAGCGGATTTGGAGATGAACCTACTTAGAGCAGCAACGCAGCCGGCGAGCCTACGGACGTCTTTGACCCGTCTTGGCACCTGAATCTGCTCAATCACTTTGATCTTGTCGGGATTTGCTTCGATTCTGTGTTGAGACACAAAGAACCCAAGAAGCTTGCCGGATGGGACGCCGAACACACACTTCTCTGGGTTGAGCTTGAGGTTGATCTTGCGCAGGTTTGCAAATGTTTCCTCCAGATCCAGCATGAGCGTGGCCTTGTCCTTGGTTTTGACCACTATATCATCCATATAAGCTTCCATATTTCTATGCAGTTGGGGCTCAAAACCAATTTGACCTGCTCGAGCAAATGTCGAACCAGCGCTTTTCAACCTGAAAGGCATCCGTACAAAATAGTACGTACCACATGGGGTGATGAACGCGGTCTTTTCTTCGTCTTCCTTCATCATGAAGATCTGGTGGTATCCTGAGTAGGCGTCGAGGAATGACAGCAGGTCACACCCGGCAGTGGAGTCCACTGTCTGGTCAATGCATGGTAGAGGGAAAGGATCCTTTGGACAGGCTTTATTGATATCTGTATAGTCAATACACAGCCTCCATTTCCCATTTGCCTTACGCACCACCACTGGATTGGCCAACCACGTGGGGTGGAGCACTCCTCTGACCAAGCCTGCCGCCTCCAACTTCCTAATCTCCTCGATGATGACCTCTTGTCGCTCCAATGCTTGCTTCCTGACCTTCTGCTTGACGGGCCGCGCATGGGGACAAACAGCAAGGTGGTGCTCAATCACCTCCCTGGGAACGCCGGGGATGTCGGATGCTTGCCATGCAAACACGTCAACATTCGCCCGCAGGAAGGCGACGAGCACGCTTTCTTATTTGCTGTCAAGGGTGGAGCTTATGGTAAAAGCTCCACCCATGCCATCCTCCCTGACGAGGACCCTCTTGGTTTTTGGTGGGGCCGCCTTGGACCTCTTGCTCCTGCTGGCGGAGCTCTCTGGCACATCCCCAACGGGAACGCGGCACTCTGAAGAGGCGAGTTTGCCGGAGGGGGTGCAGGAGTCCTTGCTAGGGTCAAAAGTCTTGCCGGCAGGGGCAGAGGCCTTGCCGGTTTTCTTCCCTCCCGGGGTCTCAGCGGCGGGAACAAGTGCCTTGGCGGCAGCCGCTGCAACTGCCTCCCGGTAAAGCTGGTCGGCGCAGATGAGCGTGTCTTTCCTATCGGAGGGGACGGTGATGATGCTCATTGGCTCGGCCATCTTCAACGTGTTGTAGGCATAATGTGATGCCGCCATAAACTTGGCTAGCGCTGGGCGGCCGAGGATCCCATTATAGGGCAAGGGGATCTTGGCAACATCGAAAACTATCTTCTCCGTCCTATGGTTCAGCTCGCCCCCAAATGTAATGGGCAACGTGATCTTACCCTTCGGCTGACTCCTCCCCGGGTTGACCCCTTGAAACGTGCTCGTCTCCTCGAGATCTCCATTGGGGATTTGCAGCCTCTCGATCACGGCGGGTGAGATCAAGTTCAGACCGGCCCCACCGTCAACTAGCACTTTCGTCACCTTGAGGTTGCCTATTGTTGGTGAAACCAACAACGGCAAACACCCGACCGCAGTTGTGCAATCAGGGTGATCCTCGGTGTCAAAAATGATAGGCGTGCTGGACCACTTCAGTGGCCTCTGGGAATCAAACGATGACTCCGCCGCAGTGACTTCACGCGCCCACTGCTTTAGTTGGCAGTGAGAGGTGTGCAACGAGGCGCCACCGCCGACGCACATGGCCACCATAGCTTTCTAGAACTCGTGCTCGCTGGATTCATCGTCCTCATCATGATCATCGTCTCCCTCCTTCTTGTCGCGGCCCCGAGCAGGCCTCTCTGGTTAATTATCTTTGTCGTGGCGACCTCCTCGACCGCCACGCTTCTTGTCGGACGCCTCAGCACCATCTTGGCCCTTCTCCTTATCGCACCTCTCATACTCAGCTTTCTGCTTCTCTGCAAGCAGCTCAACCTGCCGGCAGTTCTGGAGGTCATGGCCCTTTGTAACACCCTGAGAATCATGCTACAGTAACCCCCTGTGATTAAGCTAATCATGTTGCTAAACAGGGCTTGATCACATTTGAATCACCTTCCTTTCAAACTCCTAGCTCAAACTTCAAATATAATTAAAGTGAAAAATAAAAGTTTTCAAAAATTCAAACAAAAATGTTCAGTGGGTGCTAAATAACACTGGTAATTATGGTGGAGAAAACACATTTTTATAAAATGTCTAAATACTTTTAAATGAAATAAAACAGAAAAGGGAATAAGCAAATAAAGAGAAAACAGAAAACAGAACCCAGGCAGAGAAAAAGAAAAAAAAGGGGAAAAAGGCCCGCTTCCCCCCACTGCCCCCCCGGCCCAAACTGGGCCGCAGCCGCGCCCCCGGCCCAGCCCACCTCCTCCCTCGCCCCTTCCCTGTTCCCCCGACCGGGTCGGAACAGGGGCGCGCTGCCGCCCGACCCCCTCGCCGGCACCGACGCCGGAGGGGATAAGGTCGCCAGCTCCCCCGCCTCCTCGGGCCTCCCTCCCACTCACCCCGCTCTCCCTCTCGGCCCCCGCGCCTCCCTCTTCCCTCCCCCGGATCCGCGCCGCTCTCCTCTGCCCCACGCCCGACGCGCTCGCCGCCGTTCCCGTCGTTCACGCGGCCACCGTGCCCCACTCGCCACCTCGCCGTGTCGTACGACGTCGCCGCCCTCGACTACACCCCCTCCGCCTCTCCATCGAAGCTCGGAGCCACCGCAACGGCCTCCCCGAGCTCGCCTTCAACCTCGGACGCGGGCGACCCCCTTCTTCCCCGGCGACGACCTGCTGCTACTAAGCCACCCACGGGCCTTTCTTGCGCCGCGCGGTGAGCTCCTCTACCTCCTCCCCCTCTCCGTTAGCTCGCTCGCGCTCCGTAGCTGCTTCCCCGCGCGCGCCCGAACGCCACGCCGCGGAGCTCGCCGCCGGCGTGTCTCCGGTGACCAAATGGTCACGGGCGTTGGCCCGCTAGCCCGACCGCACCGAGCCGCACCCGCCTAGGTAGTTAGTTCGGCCGTTCGCGCGCTCTAGCGTAGCTTCCGTCGGGCACCCGTAGCACCTCGCCGCCGGCGAGTTCATAGCGCTCGTCTCCGGCCGTTCCAGCCCCTCCGACCATCGCCGTTGGACGCGCGACGTCGAGCCGCGTCGAACGCGCCAAGCCCCGCCCCCACAAACCCACTGTGGGCGAAACCCGAAGCACACCCGCGCATCGCCGCCGCGTTGGAGCTCGCCGGAGCCCCTCTCCGGTGCCCTGCCGACGTGGCCGGCCGGGCCCCCCTGGCTCACCGCCAGTGGCCCCCACGGGCCCCAGTTGACTGGGTTGACCCAGTCAACTGCTGACTGGGCAGGCCCAGTCACTGACATGCGGGCCCCGCCGCAAAATTTAAAAAAAAAAGAAAAGAAAAAGAAAATGTTTTATAAATAAAAATAATTAGTTTAAATAATCTCTCACTGACAGGTGGGCCCATTAGTTAATTAACTAAAAGTTAATTAGTTTAATCCTCTGTTAACCCACTGTCTATGACAGGTGGGTCCCCCGTGTCAGTTTGACCAGTCAACCCGGACTGTTGACCGCTGACGTCACTCATACGTCATGCTGACGTCATATCCCTTTTTCTGTTAATTAAATAATTCCAGAAATTCAAATAAACTTTGAAAATCCATATCTTTTAAACCGTAACTCGGATGAAAATGTTTTCTATATGAAAGTTGCTCAGCACGACGAGACGAATCCGAATACGCAGTCCGTTCGTCCACCACACCTCCCTAACCTATCGAACTAGCAACTTTCCCCCTCCGGTCCGTCTGTCCGAAAACGTGAAACATCGGGAATACCTCCCGGATGTTCCCCCCCTTCACCGGTACCACCTACTGTCGCGTTAGGACACCCCTAGCACCGCTCACTGTCATGTCACGCATCGTCATGCTTATGTTTGCATTGTATTTACTGTTTCTTCCCCCTCTTCTCTCCGGTAGACTACGAGACCGACACTGCTGCTGCCCAGTTCGACTACGGAGTCGACGACCCCTCCTACTTGCCAGAGCAACCAGGCAAGCCCCCCCCCCTTGATCACCAGATATCGCCTACTCTCCTCTATACTGCTTGCATTAGAGTAGTGTAGCATGTTACTGCTTTTCGATATCCTATTCTGATGCATAGCCTATCCTTGCTACTACTGTTGATACCTTTACCTGCAATCCTACATGCTTAGTATAGGATGCTAGATTTCCATCAGTGGCCCTACATTCTTGTCCGTCTGCTGTGCTACACTATCGGGCCGTGATCACCTGGGCGGTGATCGCGGGTATATACTTATATACTATATACATGACACATGTGATGACTAAAGTCGGGTCGGCTCGTAGGAGTACCCGCAAGTGGATCTTTGTGGCGGAGCGACAGGGCAGGTTGAGACCGCCTAGGTAAGAGGTGGGCCTGGCCCTGGTCGGCGTTCGCGGATACTTAACACGCTTAACAAGATCTTGGTATTTGATCTGAGTCTGGCCATTTGGTCTATACGCACTAGCCATCTACGCGGGAGTAGTTATGGGTATCCCGGCGTCGTGGTATCAGCCGAAGCTCTTTTGACGTCAGCGACTGAGTGGCGCGCGCCGTGTTGGACCGCTTTGACGTAACCGCCGTGATCGTGTGGGTTGCTAGGTCTGCTCGCGGCCGCGTTCGCAACGTGCAGGTGTGCTTAGGGCGATGGGCCCAGACCCCTGCGCGCATAGGTTTAGACCGGCGTGCTGACCTCTCTGTTGAGCCTAGGTGGGGCTGCGACGTGTTGATCTTACGAGGCCGGGCATGACCCAGGAAAGTGTGTCCGGCCAATTGGGATCGAGCGTGTTGGGTTATGTGGTGCACCCCTGCAGGGAAGTTTATCTATTCGAATAGCCGTGTCCCTCGGTAAAAGGATGACCCGGAGTTGTACCTTGAGCTTATGACAACTAGAACTGGATACTGAATAAAATACACCCTTCCAAGTGCCAGATACAACCCGGTGATCGCTCTCTAACAGGGCGACGAGGAGGGGATTGCCGGGTAGGATTATGCTATGCGATGCTACTTGGAGGACTTCACTCTATTCTCTTCTATATGCTGCAAGATGGAGATGACCAGAAGCGTAGTCTTCGACAGGACTAGCTATCCCCCTTTTAATTCTGGCATTCTGCAGTTCAGTCCACTGATATGCCCCTTTACACATATACCCATGCATATGTAGTGTAGCTCCTTGCTTGCGAGTACTTTGGATGAGTACTCATGGTTGCTTCTCTCCCTCTTTTTCCCCCTTTCCTTTCTATCTGGTTGTCGCAACCAGATGTTGGAGTCCAGGAGCCGGACGCCACCATCGACGACGACTCCCACGGCACTGGAGGTGCCTACTACTACGTGCAGGCCGCTGACGACGACCAGGAGTAGTTAGGAGGTCCCAGGCAGGAGGCCTTGCCTCTTCGATCGTTGCTACTTTTGTGCTAGCCTTCTTAAGGCAAAACTTGTTTAACTTATGTCTGTACTCAGATATTGTTGCTTCCGCTGACTCGTCTGTGATCGAGCACTTGTATTCGAGCCCTCGAGGCCCCTGGCTTGTATTATGATGCTTGTATGACTTATTTATGTTTTAGAGTTGTGTTGTGATATCTTCCCGTGAGTCCCTGATCTTGGTCGTACACATTTGCGTGCATGATTAGTGTACGGTCAAATCGGGGGCGTCACAAGTTGGTATCAGAGCCGACTGCCTGTAGGAACCCCCTTTCCACACTCCTTGGCCGAAGTCGAGTCTAGACATTACAAAACTTTTACTAACATGGCTGTGTGTCTTACGGGCCCACGTCGCCATTGGGTGGTACTAGGATCTTTTACTCCTCGACCTTTACTCTGGGACTCTGAACTCTCTTCTACTCGGGTTAAACGAATTTACTAACTCTAACACTAGGATCCCGTGACCGCGTTCACCCCAAAGATGGATAAGCCATAGTTGTTTCTTAGAATAGTATTTTGAACAATTCACACACTGTCAATTGACTCCTTTGAAACGTCTTTGCTTTCAGATGGAACCCTCGAGGCAGGTCGTGCGCCACACGACGGCCATTGGTGCCTCGGGATCACCTGCGGTGCTAGCTGAGATGATGACCTATCTGGGTTATCGCTGGCACCCTGAGTACACCGTCTACGAGGAGTACCAGGACTTTAACCAGGAGCAGTACCGTGCCATCGTCCACCTCTACTCTCGGGAGTACGACTCCACTACTGTGCTGCACACCGCACATGGTGTTGGTGTGACCATCGATATGGCTGTCCACGATGCAGCCTATGCTGCTCTGACACGTCTTCGTGGAGAGTATCGGGAGTTGGACACCTCCCCTTTCAGGCACATTGCTATCGCCTCTGATGTTGGTGCGGAGGGATACTATACTGCTGCCTACTCCACTGTCACCCGAGAGCCCTTCTACCATCAGCACCTGGTTCTGCATGCTGATGGGCTGGATCGAGCTAACCGAGCTCTTCGCCACGAGATGTACACCACCCGTCAGCACCTTTACCGTGCTCTGACGCTGCTGCACCCCTTTGTCCGGTCTGGACAGGTACCGCGTTCTGCGATCTACCCAGCCAGGACCGTGATGCCCCACGGTGTTGGTTGGCCAGAGGTGGGAGGCTACTCTCCCGCACTTGGCCTCTTCTGCCACCTGAGCGTCGGGCTCTACACCTGAGTATCCGCGGCCCCCAGTCTGCTGACGTCGAGGGCTATCCGTTGCCTCACTACCAGCTGTCGGGCTACGATTACCTCCACAGTACCTCTTGGGACTGATGTAGGCTTGATTGTAGTATTAGTTGCAGTCGCCGCGAGCCTGTGTGCCGCCTATGATGTTTTAGTCTATGTACTGAACTCTGTGTACTGAACTCTATGCATGACCCCTTTTGTAAGCTATGCCGACTACTATGTAGTAGCTATCGTGCTCCTTTCATTATGCATGTTTCATCATGAATGATTCTTGTCATTGCAAATTTTCTCAATGCTGAACTACCCCTGTTATATATTAGCAGGATGGTTAGACCAGGTGGTCGTGGTCGTGGTGGCGATGCCCCACCACCACCTGAGTACATGGCTGGTATGATCCAACAGTTCGAACTGAACCGCCAATTCATGGAAAATATGATGGCTCAGTTTCCTCGCCCCAATATGAACCAGCAGCCAGCCCAAGTGACTCTTCAAGATTTCATACGCCTCAACCCAACCATCTACCGCAGCTCAACTCAGCCTTGGATGCTGATGACTGGCTCCGTGACATCACCTATGAGATGGAGTCTGCTGATGTAGCCCCTGCCAGCTATGTCAATTTGCTTCCTTCTTCTTGAAGGGACCCGCAGCTCAATGGTGGGACAGCCACAGGCGTACTCTGCCAGCTGGAACAATCATCACCTGGCCAGACTTCCAAGCTGCTTTCCGTGCCCGCTTCATTCCTCAGGGAGTCATGGACCGGAAGAAGCGTGAGTTCCGCAACCTCACCCAAGGCAACAAAACTGTCGAAGCTTATCAGCGGGAGTTTCTGGACTTGTCCCGCTATGCTGAAGAAGACATTGCAACTGATGCACGCAGACAGGAGAAGTTCCGTGATGGACTACAAGCTGACATCAAGCTCGCACTTCTAGTGCATGACTTCGCCGATTTCGCCACCTTGGTGAATAAGGCCATCAATGTCGAGACTGGTCTGCAGGAATACCAGAGCTCTCAGAGGCGCAACCGTGACACGGGCTCATCTTCGGGCTCACCCTCACAGAAGCGTAAGATATGGATCCCGAACAGCATGTATCGTCCAAATGCACCTGCTCCCAGGAAATCTTATGCTGCACCGCGTCTGCCTCCTCCACCATCTAGGCAGTCAAAGCTACCAGCTCCCCCACCTGGGGCTCCTGTTCCCACTCCCGATAATGGTCTGTGCTTCAAGTGTGGTCAACCGGGTCACTTTGCCAGGAACTGCTATCAGAACCAGAATCAACTGGCCCTTCCAGCAGCTGGCCGTGGTAACAACCAGCCCCGCAACAACAATGCTAAGTCTTATGGTCGTGCTCATGCCAACCACGTTGATCTCAGCGAAGCTCAAGACCAGCCTGCTACTGTGATGGGTACACTCCTCGTAAATTCAGTACCAGCATCCGTTTTATTTGATACAGGAGCATCCCATTCATTCATATCAGCAGAATTTGCATTCCTGCATGGCATTAATTACGAAGAGATAAACACTCCGCTAGTGGTACACACCCCTGCGGGCCAATGTCAAACCTCTATGGTTAGTCGCGATGTTACTGTTGAAATTGAAGGACTGGAATTTCTTGTCTCTCCCATCGTACTGAAGTCCTGTAGCATTGATCTCATTCTGGGAATGAATTGGTTAAAAGCGCATACTGCTTCAATCGTTTGCACCACTAAGACCGTCCATCTGCTACACCCTTCAGATGAGATAGTTACTTACCAAGCCCATCTGGTGCAAAATGCCGAGGCAAGGCTCTATGCATTGAATGCATTGAACGCTGCACCACTCGAGGGCATTGAAAACATTCCCGTCGTGCGTGAATTCCTCGACGTCTTCCCTGAAGAACTTCCAGGGATTCCCCCTGCTAGAGCTGTCGAATTCATCATCGACTTGAAACCAGGCACCACTCCTATAGCCAAAGCGACCCTACAAAATGCCGCCGCATGAACTCCTTGAGCTTAAGGAGGAAATCGACAAGTCTCTTCGCAAAGGATTCATTCGCCCAAGTTGCTCTCCTTGGGGAGCACCTTCTCTCTTTGTCAAGAAGAAGGATGGGACAAACCGGTTAGTTCAAGACTACCGTCCTATAAACCAAGCTACCATTCAGAATAAATACCCTCTTCCTCGGATCAATGATCTGTATGATCAACTGGCGGGTTCGTCAGTGTTCTCTAAGCTCGACTTGAGGTTGGGCTACCACCAGATCCGTGTTCGCGAAGAGGATATCCCAAAGACCGCCTTCGTGACTCGCTATGGTTCATACGAGTACACCGTCATGTCTTTCGGTTTAACCAATGCTCCAGCCACCTTCTCTCGTCTGATGAACTACATATTCATGGATTACCTCGACAAGTTCGTCGTGGTTTATCTGGATGATATCCTGATATTTTCCAAGAACGAAGAAGAACATGCTGAACATCTTCGTCTTGTGCTGGAAAAACTACGAGAACATCAACTATATGCCAAGTTCTCTAAATGTGAATTCTGGCTACCGGAAGTAACCTATCTGGGGCATGTCATCTCTAAGGATGGTATTGCCGTCAACCCCGAGCGAGTTCAGGCTATTCTTGATTGGACTCCTCCCAAGAACGTTAAGCAAGTCAGAAGTTTTCTCGGTCTCGCCAGCTATTGCCGTCGATTCGTCGAGAACTTCTCTAAGATCGCCAGGCCTCTGACTAACCTGTTGCATAAGGGTGTCAAGTTCCAATGGACAGACAAATGTCAGGAAAGTTTCCAGGCACTCAAAGACAAGTTGACTTCTGCCCCAGTTCTAGCTCCACCTGATACTAAGAAGGACTTCGTCATTTACTGCGACGCTTCCCGTCAAGGATTAGGCTGTGTCCTAATGCAAGACCGCAGAGTGATTGCTTATGCCTCTCGACAATTGCGCCCTCACGAAGAGAACTACCCAGTTCACGACCTCGAACTTGCTGCCGTCATTCATGCGCTGAAGCAGTGGCGACATTACCTTCTCGGTAATCGTTGCGAGATCTTCACTGACCACCAAAGTCTGAAGTATCTGTTTACTCAGCCAGATCTGAACCTCCGTCAGCAGAGATGGATGGAGCTTGTTGCAGACTTTGACTTGGGTATTTCCTATACGCCAGGCAAGGCTAATGTAATGGCTGATGCCTTGAGCCGCAAGTCTTACTGCAACCACCTCCAGGTTCATAAAGTTCAGCCCTCGCTTGTTGAAGAATTCAGGAAGCTGAACCTCCATATTGTTCCTCCGGGTGCACTCGCTCCCCCTCCTAAGGAATTTGGCAAGGTGAACCTCCACGTTGTTACCCAGGGTTCCCTCAATACCCTAGTTGCTAAACCAGATCTCGAGGACAGCATCAAAAGGCTACAGAAGTATGACTCTGAAGCCTACAAGATTAAGCGCTACCTCGCAGAAGGAAAGCCCTCATTCTTCACCATTTCTGAAGATGGCACCCTATACTTCAAGGGCCGCCTAGTGGTGCCATGTGCAGAGAAAAACCTGGATATGACACAGGAAGTTATGAAAGAAGCTCATGATACGCCTCTATGTATCCACCCTGGTAGTACAAAGATGTACCAAGATATCCGTCAGAGATTCTGGTGGACTAATATGAAGCAAGACATTGCTCGTTATGTTGCTGAGTGTGACGTTTGCCGTCGAATCAAAGCAGAACATCAAAGGCCTGCTGGAACTCTGCAACCTATCTCTATTCCTGAATGGAAATGGGACCATGTTGAAATGGACTTCGTCACTGGATTTCCCAAATCACAGAAAGGTAATGATGCTATTCTTGTCGTCATTGACCGACTTTCCAAAGTTGCACATTTTCTGGCAGTCAAAGAAACGATCACTGCTAGCCAGTTGGCAACGCTCTATATGTCCAGGATTGTTTCACTCCACGGTATTCCATTGGTTATCAGTTCAGACCGTGGTAGCTTATTCACTTCAAGATTCTGGGCAAGTTTCCAAGAAGCAATGGGAACTCATCTGTCATTCAGTACTGCGTTTCATCCTCAATCGCAAGGACAAGTTGAACGCGTCAATCAAGTTCTCGAAGACATGCTTCGAGCTTGCGTTATTTCCTTCGGCAAGAAATGGGAGGAATCTCTCCCGTATGCTGAGTTCTCTTATAATAATAGCTATCAAGCTAGTCTGAAGATGGCCCCCTTCGAAGTGTTATATGGACGAAAGTGCCGAACCCCCCTGAACTGGTCAGAAACTGGGGAACGTCCACTCATCGGACCGGATATTATCCAAGATGCCGAAGAACAAGTCCGCATTATTCGCGAGAATCTCAAGACTGCTCAGTCACGTCAGAAGAGTCAGTATGACCGTCATCATAAAGACATGGTCTATCAACCTGGCGAAAAGGCTTATCTTCGAGTCACACCTATGAAGGGTGCTCACCGCTTCGGGATCAAGGGCAAACTAGCTCCTCGCTATATTGGCCCATTCACTATTCTCGAAAGGCGTGGAAAAGTGGCATACCAACTGGAACTACCGCCGAACCTTTCTCAGGTTCACGATGTGTTCCATGTGTCACAGCTCCGCCGTTGCTTCAAGGATCCAATCCGAGCTGTGGATCATGAAGTGCTCGAATTGCAGCAAGACCTCTCCTATAAGGAGCATCCGGTCCGCATTCTCGACCAAGCTGAACGCCGCACACGTCAGAAGGCGATCAAGTTTCTCAAAGTCCAGTGGTCGCACCATTCTGAAGATGAGGCCACTTGGGAACGAGAGGATCGTCTGCGCGAAGAATACCCCGCACTGTTTCCTTCTACCTCCTAAATCTCGGGACGAGATTTCTTGTAGTGGAGGAGATTTGTAACACCCTGAGAATCATGCTACAGTAACCCCCTGTGATTAAGCTAATCATGTTGCTAAACAGGGCTTGATCACATTTGAATCACCTTCCTTTCAAACTCCTAGCTCAAACTTCAAATATAATTAAAGTGAAAAATAAAAGTTTTCAAAAATTCAAACAAAAATGTTCAGTGGGTGCTAAATAATACACTGGTAATTATGGTGGAGAAAACACATTTTTATAAAATGTCTAAATACTTTAAATGAAATAAAACAGAAAAGGGAATAAGCAAATAAAGAGAAAACAGAAAACAGAACCCAGGCAGAGAAAAAGAAAAAAAAGGGGAAAAAGGCCCGCTTCCCCCCCACTGCCCCCCCGGCCCAAACTGGGCCGCAGCCGCGCCCCCGGCCCAGCCCACCTCCTCCCTCGCCCCTTCCCTGTTCCCCCGACCGGGTCGGAACAGGGGCGCGCTGCCGCCCGACCCCCTCGCCGGCACCGACGCCGGAGGGGATAAGGTCGCCAGCTCCCCCGCCTCCTCGGGCCTCCCTCCCACTCACCCCGCTCTCCCTCTCGGACCCCGCGCCTCCCTCTTCCCTCCCCCGGATCCGCGCCGCTCTCCTCTGCCCCACGCCCGACGCGCTCGCCGCCGTTCCCGTCGTTCACGCGGCCACCGTGCCCCACTCGCCACCTCGCCGTGTCGTACGACGTCGCCGCCCTCGACTACACCCCCTCCGCCTCTCCGTCGAAGCTCGGAGCCACCGCAACGGCCTCCCCGAGCTCGCCTTCATCTTCGGACGCCGGCGACCCCCTTCTTCCCCGGCGACGACCTGCTGCTACTAAGCCACCCACGGGCCTTTCTTGCGCCGCGCGGTGAGCTCCTCTACCTCCTCCCCCTCTCCGTTAGCTCGCTCGCGCTCCGTAGCTGCTTCCCCGCGCGCGCCCGAACGCCACGCCGCGGAGCTCGCCGCCGGCGTGTCTCCGGTGACCAAATGGTCACGGGCGTTGGCCCGCTAGCCCGACCGCACCGAGCCGCACCCGCCTAGGTAGTTAGTTCGGCCGTTCGCGCGCTCTAGCGTAGCTTCCGTCGGGCACCCGTAGCACCTCGCCGCCGGCGAGTTCATAGCGCTCGTCTCCGGCCGTTCCAGCCCCTCCGACCACCGCCGTTGGACGCGCGACGTCGAGCCGCGTCGAACGCGCCAAGCCCCGCCCCCGCAAACCCACTGTGGGCGAAACCCGAAGCACACCCGCGCATCGCCGCCGCGTTGGAGCTCGCCGGAGCCCCTCTCCGGTGCCCTGCCGACGTGGCCGGCCGGGCCCCCCCTGGCTCACCGCCAGTGGCCCCCACGGGCCCCAGTTGACTGGGTTGACCCAGTCAACTGCTGACTGGGCAGGCCCAGTCACTGACATGCGGGCCCCGCCGCAAAATTAAAAAAAAAGAAAAAAATGTTTTATAAATAAAAATAATTAGTTTAATTAATCTCTCACTGACAGGTGGGCCCAGTAGTTAATTAACTAAAAACTAATTAGTTTAATCCTCTGTTAACCCACTGTCTATGACAGGTGGGTCCCCCTTGTCAGTTTGACCAGTCAACCCGGACTGTTGACCGCTGACGTCACTCATACGTCATGCTGACGTCATATCCCTTTTTCTGTTAATTAAATAATTCCAGAAATTCAAATAAACTTTGAAAATTCATATCTTTTAAACCGTAACTCGGATGAAAATGTTTTCTATATGAAAGTTGCTCAGCACGACGAGACGAATCCG
Organism: Triticum aestivum; assembly: GCF_018294505.1. NCBI lineage: Eukaryota > Viridiplantae > Streptophyta > Magnoliopsida > Poales > Poaceae > Triticum > Triticum aestivum. Next base: position 353,865,367 of record NC_057802.1, on the reverse strand, counting down.
AATACGCAGTCCGTTCGTCCACCACACCTCCCTAACCTATCGAACTAGCAACTTTCCCCCTCCGGTCCGTCTGTCCGAAAACGTGAAACATCGGGAATACCTCCCGGATGTTCCCCCCCTTCACCGGTACCACCTACTGTCGCGTTAGGACACCCCTAGCACCGCTCACTGTCATGTCACGCATCGTCATGCTTATGTTTGCATTGTATTTACTGTTTCTTCCCCCTCTTCTCTCCGGTAGACTACGAGACCGACACTGCTGCTGCCCAGTTCGACTACGGAGTCGACGACCCCTCCTACTTGCCAGAGCAACCAGGCAAGCCCCCCCCCTTGATCACCAGATATCGCCTACTCTCCTCTATACTGCTTGCATTAGAGTAGTGTAGCATGTTACTGCTTTTCGATATCCTATTCTGATGCATAGCCTATCCTTGCTACTACTGTTGATACCTTTACCTGCAATCCTACATGCTTAGTATAGGATGCTAGATTTCCATCAGTGGCCCTACATTCTTGTCCGTCTGCTGTGCTACACTATCGGGCCGTGATCACCTGGGCGGTGATCGCGGGTATATACTTATATACTATATACATGACACATGTGATGACTAAAGTCGGGTCGGCTCGTAGGAGTACCCGCAAGTGGATCTTTGTGGCGGAGCGACAGGGCAGGTTGAGACCGCCTAGGTAAGAGGTGGGCCTGGCCCTGGTCGGCGTTCGCGGATACTTAACACGCTTAACGAGATCTTGGTATTTGATCTGAGTCTGGCCATTTGGTCTATACGCACTAGCCATCTACGCGGGAGTAGTTATGGGTATCCCGGCGTCGTGGTATCAGCCGAAGCTCTTTTGACGTCAGCGACTGAGTGGCGCGCGCCGTGTTGGACCGCTTTGACGTAACCGCCGTGATCGTGTGGGTTGCTAGGTCTGCTCGCGGCCGCGTTCGCAACGTGCAGGTGTGCTTAGGGCGATGGGCCCAGACCCCTGCGCGCATAGGTTTAGACCGGCGTGCTGACCTCTCTGTTGAGCCTAGGTGGGGCTGCGACGTGTTGATCTTACGAGGCCGGGCATGACCCAGGAAAGTGTGTCCGGCCAATTGGGATCGAGCGTGTTGGGTTATGTGGTGCACCCCTGCAGGGAAGTTTATCTATTCGAATAGCCGTGTCCCTCGGTAAAAGGACGACCCGGAGTTGTACCTTGAGCTTATGACAACTAGAACTGGATACTGAATAAAATACACCCTTCCAAGTGCCAGATACAACCCGGTGATCGCTCTCTAACAGGGCGACGAGGAGGGGATTGCCGGGTAGGATTATGCTATGCGATGCTACTTGGAGGACTTCACTCTATTCTCTTCTATATGCTGCAAGATGGAGATGACCAGAAGCGTAGTCTTCGACAGGACTAGCTATCCCCCTTTTAATTCTGGCATTCTGCAGTTCAGTCCACTGATATGCCCCTTTACACATATACCCATGCATATGTAGTGTAGCTCCTTGCTTGCGAGTACTTTGGATGAGTACTCACGGTTGCTTCTCTCCCTCTTTTTCCCCCTTTCCTTTCTATCTGGTTGTCGCAACCAGATGTTGGAGTCCAGGAGCCAGACGCCACCGTCGACGACGACTCCCACGGCACTGGAGGTGCCTACTACTACGTGCAGGCCGCTGACGACGACCAGGAGTAGTTAGGAGGTCCCAGGCAGGAGGCCTTGCCTCTTCGATCGTTGCTACTTTTGTGCTAGCCTTCTTAAGGCAAAACTTGTTTAACGTATGTCTGTACTCAGATATTGTTGCTTCCGCTGACTCGTCTGTGATCGAGCACTTGTATTCGAGCCCTCGAGGCCCCTGGCTTGTATTATGATGCTTGTATGACTTATTTATGTTTTAGAGTTGTGTTGTGATATCTTCCCGTGAGTCCCTGATCTTGGTCGTACACATTTGCGTGCATGATTAGTGTACGGTCAAATCGGGGGCGTCACACCCTTGGTGCGGTGAATCTTGCAGTACTGCTTGTCGGAGCCTCCCGACTTGTCGACAGCCGCCAAGGCCCGGCAGGCGGCACACCCGGCAACTCCCTTGCCGGGGTCGTCAGCCTTGGCCTTCTTGGCGGCGCCGGGGTCGCCGGATCCCTCGACGGAAAGCACGGTCTTGCCCTTACACTTCCTATTGCAGCGTTGGCCCTTCTTTGCCGGGGTGACAGCGTCTTCGTCTGTGGAGTCGGTTTCCGCGCCGGCATCTTCGCCGGGGTACTTCCTCCCTTCTTCAGCCCGAGCACATCTATCAGCGAGAACATAAAGCTCGGCTACATCCTTAACCTTGTTCATCACCAGCTCCTCACGCATCTTGCGATTGCGCACATTCTGATGGAATACACTGATGATAGCGGCGGGATGAACATCTGGGATGTTGTACTGCACACGACTGAACCTTTGTATGTACTTGCGCAGGGTTTCGCCGTCCTTCTAGGGGATGACATGCAAATCACTTGCCTGGCCAGGAGCTTGGTGGCCTCCGGTAAAGGCGCCAACAAACTCGTGGCACAGATCCGACCAAGAAGAAATGGAATCCACTGGCAACCATGACATGACGTTGGGCTTAAGTGCCAACGGGAAGTAGTTGGCAAGCACCTTGTCGTCGCGAGCCCCGGCAGCTTGCATCGCGATAGTGTATATGCTGAGGAACTCCGACGGGTGAGTCTTGCTGCTGTAGTTTTTTCCGACCTCAGGCTTGAATGTGCGGTGGGTGGGCCACTGGAACTCCCGCAGCTCACGGGTAAAGGCTGGACAACCCACCTCGTAAGGTAGGTCACCGGAACCCCCCGGCGCTGGGCGGTCCATAATGGGCCCCGCACGCCTATCTGACTGATGGCGCACTTCCCGCCGCCGCTCGATAGTGGTCCGAGCGTCTTCCTGAGCTCGCTCCCGAAGAACTTGTCATTGGTCGCAACGAGCTCGCGGGTCAGACGACGCCGTGGAAACGTTGTCGCGGGCGTCGGCCCGACGAGCCGGCGGATGTTGTTGCCGGCGTGGGGGAGGAGAGTGCACCGTGATCGCAGCATCTCTGGTCCTTCCACCACCGGCGTGCACCGGCTCAATAGAGCACCGGCACGAGGGTCCCGCTGGTCGCGGTTCATCTTTATTGGCGAAGCTGATGAGGCTCCGAATGGTGGCCCTCCACTCGTCGAGCTTCTTCGCAGCAGGAGAGAAGTCCAGGAGTAGTTGCACGCGTGCCAATGCTTCCGCTGGCGTGGGTGGCGGCGAAAGCTGCGTGAATCGTTACGCGCTCTGACTTCTAACCATGTTAGAAGGAGCTCTATCATGGTCTCGCGGTCGCGCCCCATTTCCGCCAGCGTCCGGGCGCGCATGCTGGCCCGGCGCATCTCGGGAGTGACGCAAAGGGCTCTTCTCGTGGCGGCGCCCGGGGGCGCCGACATCGGGTCGGTGCTCACCATGTGTGGCCTAGGAAGACCGCGGCGCGGGCCAGCTGGGGCATCCTGGAGGTCGCCGCGCCTTCCGCGGGTAGCACGGCCCCGCCCTGGACCCAGCGGCGTGTGGCTCATTGTCTTGGACACGAACGACGCCGCTCGCCTGGCTCCGATTGCCAGAGTGTCGTGGATGCTCGCGGGCCACGCCTCTGCCACCATCCGCGGCTGCCCCATCACCCGCCCGCGCTGGTACGGGTGGTCCGGCTCCAGACGATCCGATCGCTATGACCCCCTTCTTCTTGGGGGCCATGGCGATGATGAAGTCGATGCACTAACTTCTAGACCAAATTTTCACAGTCTCACGCCCCCTACCTGGCGCGCCAAAGATGTTGGGGAAACGACACCTATGGGATCCCGGGGAATCCCTTCTAGGGTTGGCGGGGGCGTGGAGCTGCGCAAAGAGCAGGTCTAGCGATCAGCGCGAGGGGATTTTTACCTAGGTTCGGGCCGCAAACGATGCGTAAAGCCCTAGTCCTGATTTAGTGTATATTTAGTGTTCTTGAGCTCTTGAACTAGTTGCAGTGCATCCCAGTCCAAAAACTCTGAATCCTTCCACAGTACGCCTCAGGCCTCCTTTTATATGTCAAAGGGGTCGCCATAGTGGCACACAGGAGGTGGAAAGTATCTACAGTGTACAAGTTTATCACCTGACACCGTAGGACAAACGCATTTAATGCGCTACCTATGTGCCCTCTTGCTTTATTGGGGGCGGCAACAAAGCTCGTCCCGTCCATCGCCGCCTCGCCTTGGTTCGACACGCGTCCAGGCTGACGAGGCATACAGCGCCATGCTGGCTGGCTGGTTGCTGTGCTGGTGCGGTGACAGGGTCTTCACGAAGATCTGCATGCCACCACGCGGGTGCTTGACTAGTTGGCCTAGAAGCTGCATGCTTCCACGCATGCGCTTGACTAGTTGGCGGACTGGTTGCCGCGTCGGAACGGCCACGGGGCAGCGCAAGGTTGGTGGGTGCGGGCCTAGCCGTGGCCCCGCAGATGCACCTGGCAAGGTCTTGCCGGGGTCTCGCGGGCGTCCCCGATAAGGATCCTGCCGGGGGTCTTTGGCCGTCCCCGGCAAGGACCTTGCCGGGGTCTTCGTCTTCTAGTTCTTATCTAGACTCGCAGGCCTTTGGTCTTGACAAAGATCTGCATGACACCACGCAGGCGCCCCCGAGCCTTGGTCTTGATGTAGTCGATGGTGTCAGAACTCTTAGGCTCAAGGGTGGCGGCCTTGCTGGTGTTGGGCAAGTCGCCCTGGCAAGGCTCTTGCCAGGGCTGTGTAGGCCGCCCTGGCAAGGGTGTTTCCAGGGGAAATACATCTTGCCCCTTTGCTCTTCATGCCTCTGCCTTGAGTGCTGCCTTGGCAGTCTCATACCTTTCCTTCCTCTGCCCCGCCAAGCATGGCCGCAGGTGCGACTACGACCGCCCGTGCACAAGTAAAGGGGTACAGAAAGACCCCTACTTTTGTACACCAACAGATACTCGTTCGGTTGCTCATATTTGGAACTCGAAATAGGAGCTGCGGAATAAACAAAGATTGGCTAAGGATGAGATGACGATGATCGTCGGGAATGGTTCCAAGGTTGATGTGATTGCCGTCGGCACGCTACCTCTACATCTACCTTCGGGATTAGTTTTAGACCTCAGTAATTGTTATTTGGTGCCAGCGTTGAGCATGAACATTATATCTGGATCTTGTTTATTGCGAGATGGTTATTCATTTAAATCGTAGAATAATGGTTGTTCTATTTATATGAGTAATATCTTTTTATGGTCATGCACCCTTGATGAATGGTCTATTCTTGTTGAATCTCGATCGTAGTGATACACATATTCATAATATTGATGCCAAAAGATGCAAAGTTGATAATGATAGTGCGACATATTTGTGGCACTATCGTTTATGTCATATTAGTGTAAAGCGCATGAACAAACTCCATGCGGATGGACTTTTGGAATCACTTGAGTATGAATCATTTGATACTTGCAAACCATGCCTCATGGGCAAGATGACTAAAACTCCGTTCTCTGGAACAATGGAGCGAGCTAATGACTTATTGGAAATAATACATACCGATGTATGCGGTCCGATGAGTGTTGAGGCACGCAGCCGGTATCGTTATTTTCTGACCTTCATAGATGATTTGAGTAGGTATGGGTATATCTACTTAATGAAACACAAGTCTGAAACATTTGAAAAGCTCAAAGAATTTCAGAGTGAAGTGGAGAATCATCGTAATAAGAAAATAAAGTTTCTACGCTGATCGCGGAGGCGAATATTTGAGTTACGAGTTTGGCCTTCATTTAAAACAATGTGGAATTGTTTCACAACTCACGCCACCTGGAACACTACAGCGTAATGGTGTGTCCGAACGTCCAAACCGTACTTTATTAGATATGGTGCGATCTATGATGTCTCTTACCGATTTACCACTATCGTTTTGGGGTTATGCATTAGAGACAGCCGCATTCACATTAAATAGGGCACCGTCTAAATCCGTTGAGACGACACCGTATGAACTGTGGTTTGGCAAGAAACCTAAGCTGCCGTTTCTTAAAGTTTGGGGTTGCAACACTTATGTCAAAAGGCTTCAGCCTGATAAGCTCGAACCCAAATCGGAGAAGTGCGTCTTCATAGGATACCCTAAGGAAACTATTGGGTACACCTTCTACCACAGATCCGAAGGCTATATCTTTGTTGCCAAGAATGGATCCTTTCTAGAGAAGGAGTTTCTCTCGGAAGAAGTGAGTGGGAGGAAAGTACAACTTGATGAGGTAGTTGTACCTTCTCTCGAATTGGAAAGTAGCACATATGAGAAATCCGTTCCTGTGATGCCTACACCAACTAGAGAGGAAGCTAATGATAATGATCATGAAACTTTGGATCAAGTTACTACTAGACCTCATAGGTCAAATGGAGCATGTTCCGCACCAGAGTGGTACGGTAATCCTATCCTAGAAGTCATGTTATTAGACCATGGCGAACGTACAAAGTATGAAGAAGCTATGATGAGCCCAGATTCCAATAAATGGCTTGAGGCCATGAAATCTGAGATACGATCCATGTATGAGAACAAAGTATGGACTTTGGTGGACTTGCCCGATGATCGGCAAGAAATTGAGAATAAATGGATCTTCAAGAAGAAGACAGACGTTGATGGTAATGTCACCATCTACAAAGCTCAACTTGTCGCGAAAGGTTTTTGACAAGTTCAAGGGGTTGACTACAATGAGACCTTCTCACCCGTAGCGATGCTTAAGTCAGTCCGAACCATGTTAGCAATTGCCGCATTTTATAATTATGAAATCTGGCAAATGGATGTCAAAACCGCATTACTTAATGAATTTCTTAAAGAAGAGTTGTATATGATGCAACCAGAAGGTTTTGTCGATCCTAAAGGTGCTAACAAAGTGTGCAAACTCCTGCGATCCATCTATGGACTGGTACAAGCATCTCGGAGTTGGAATATATGCTTTGATGAGGTGATCAAAGCATATAGTTTTATACAGACTTATGGTGAAGCCTGTATTTACAAGAAAGTGAGTGGGAGCTCTGTAGCATTTCTGATATTATATGTGGATGACATATTATTGACTGGAAATGATATAGAATTTATGGATAGCATAAAAGGATACTTGAATAAGAATTTTTCATTGAAAGACCTCGATGAAGCTACTTATATATTGGGCATCAAGATCTATTGGAATAGATCAGACGCTTAATAGGACTTTCACAAAGCACATGCCTTGATAAAATTTTGAAGAGGTCCAAAATGGATCAGTCAAAGAAAGGGTTCTTGCCTGTGTTACAAGGTGTGAAATTGAGTCAGACTCAAAGCTCGACCACTGCAGAAGATATATAGAAAATGAAAGTCATTCCCTATGCCTCAGCCATAGGTTCTATCATGTATGCTATGCTGTGTACCAGACCTGATGTGTGTCTTGCCATAAGTTTGGCAGGGAGGTTCCAAAGTAATCTAGGAGTGGATCACTGGACAGCGGTCAAGAACATCCTAAAGTACCTGAAAAGGACCAACACTACAAAAAAAGACACAACCGTGATGATACGTGTTTGTCACAGGAGGTCGCGTTTTTTGTCATGCATGTACATCCATCACAAATTTATGACAGAATCAAGATAGTCATACCTGTGCTGTCGTAGAAGTGTTCCATGACATTACCAAAATTATCATCACGGAAATGTCCACTTCCATGACGATAAATCGCGCGTCACAGAAGTGCTTTCGTCAAGGTTGACCGACATGTGGCATCCACCGTAACGGAACGCTGTTAAGCTATCGGGTCCGGTTTTGGATCCGATAACCCGTTAACAGCCCCGACCAATGGGGATTTTCCACGTGTAAAATAATCATTGGCTGGAGGAAACACGTGTCGGCTCACCGTTGGGATAGATGTCATCCACTCATTGGACACAAAGCGCCTATGATACGTCGACACGTGGCACGGCCCAACAGAGGCCCATTCCTGTGAAAAGGCCGACCCATTTGACTTGGTCAAAAGGTGGTGGGCCAGCCCATGGCAAGCCTGTTAACGGCTTGTTCGCATATAGCCCATTTACAGCCCGCTAACCTAGGGCCCATTTACGGCCTAACCGAATTAGGCCCAGTAGCGTCATCTGGGCCGTCCAATATAATTCCAGCCCGTTTTAACTTCCGGCCCATGTATGGCCCATGACGTCTTTCGGCTCATATGAGGCCCTTATTACTCTCGGCCCATTAACGACCCGTGGTAAAACTGGCCCATAATGAACAGTGTACCACTTTATACCCATTAACGGCCCGTGGTGAAACTGGCCCGTAATGAACAGTGTATCACTTTATACCCATTAACGGCCAATTATTCCGTTGGGCCGTTTCCAGCCCATGTTATCTTATGGCCTTCTCGGGACCCATTTATTCTTGGGATCATTTCCACATTCGTTTACTTACGGCCCGTTACTGTCATTTTTTGCTTGTGGGCCAAATTCAGCCCGTGGTTACAGTCGGCCCGTTTGTGGCCCGTTAATACGTTGGGCCGTTTTCATGTCGAAAAAAACCCGTTGGGCTGTTTTCATAGAGTTATCAAATACGGCCAATAAACGGCCTGTTATTGTCCACGAATAGTACGACCCATGATTAGCGAAATGATGATACGCCCCGTAGAAGACCCATGGATCCTACGGCCCGTAAAAGGCCCATTGATCGTACGGCCCGTAGAAGGCCCATGGATCTTATGGCCCGTATAGAAGGCCAATGGATCCTACGGCCCGTAGAAGGCCCATGGATCATACGGCCCACAGGAGGCCCATGGTTACAACAGTCCGTGTGTTGCCATGATTATTTTGGCCTAGTTTCCAAAAATAGGTTATTGTGGCCACTAGAAAAACATAGAAAAAGAACTGTAGTGACTACAAGCAAACAACTAAACAAGACAATAAGGAAATAAATAAGCAAGCAATTAACGCTAGTCTATTACTGCTATTACACATATTACATCCACTGGGCATCAAAGTTCGCCACTAGTACAAATATAGGGAACAAAGTAGCATATTACATACACTGCCCGTCAAAATTGGCCACCAGTGCAAATAAACGCGGAAGCAAAACAAGAGCATAACTGAAACAACTTCATAAGAGCTCAAGAAACGTGGTATCCACCATGCTGGCAATAAGCTTAGCAAGCTTATTAGCTTTGTCCTGTTTGGCGCTAAAATCCTCCAACGCTTGCTGTTGCACCAGAAAGTATGCATCTGAATGCTCCAGGGACTTCCGCAGTCCTTCCGCTTCTTGTCGCAGCACAGCTGATCGATGTCTTTCAGCTTGTAGTTGAGACTCAAGAAACCGAACTGATTCAGACAGTGAGTTTGAATAGCTTGTGCAAGCGGTAGCGGCCAGTAACTCCAACACTAAACCAAGACAGGACTTTGGGGTTGTCTCACTGTCTTCGAGATAGTCTTCCTTAGCTGTTTTATAGCTTTGTTGGAGACCAACAAGGATGTGTCACTATCCTGAACCTTATCTGCATTAATTCCTTTACCATTGCTTAATAAGGCACTCTTCCCCAATATTCTGTCAGCATTCTAAAAGAAGAAACAAGCAGACACATAACAGTTTAGCATGTACTAGTATATGAAACTCATTTCGGTGAACCAGTTCATTAGTAAGGTGGACAGGATTAAACTACCAAATCTTCTATTGCCAAGTACTAGTGCATAATAAAAGCATCAAACAAACATATATCTATGTCCTATGGTCACTGCATTGTCTTGCCAAATCAAAATAGAGACACGGTTCAAATCATATCAGTTCAAGACAAAGCAGCAGTGAAAGAATACAAAGCGTGGGAAACTACACGGCACAACAAGATTTCAGATGGGTACCACGGGTCTACATGTACAACAACACTATTGGCTCTGTTGTGATGCTAGTAATGTGCATGATATGAGAAGTCAACTGTATACACAATTGAAATTGAAATCAACAGAGCTATTGATAAGAGCAAGCCTGTTAAAGAAACATGCGTGAACATACCTGCTCTGCCATTGAAGTTTTGATTGGATCCTTCAATTTAAAAATAAGTTTGTATGAGTAAATACAGTGATACAAGAGCAAAGCAGTATGCACGATAGCAATCATAGTTAAAAAAGGCGCGCCTAAGCGAGCGCTTAAGCGCGCCTAGGCTCTAGGCGTTGGCAAAATGCATTGCGCATAACTACGCTTAATCTGTGCATAACTGCGCATAAGCATGCGCTTTGGTCAGTAAAGCGCAAGGCGGTGGCAAAACGCACAATTAACGCCTAGCGCTTTTTTGAACTATGATAGCAATGGAATCTTAAATTAGAACAGTTGTTCTTCAGGTTTAGGCACTTGTTCTACATGAACAGAGTATAGTAAGACACAAGAATATAGTACTTAAAATAGAAAATGAGCTCATAGACCTTACCACATTCTTGGTTCGGGACCAGTACAGAACAAGGCGTTCCCAGTCATCGTCCAGTAAATGTGTCTCAGGAGAACGTAAGGGAATTTGTTGAGTTTCTGTAACATCCCAAAATTCTAAATTTTGTAATGTTATAATAAATAGATAGATTTGATTGATTGTTTGACTAAGTGACTGAAAGTGAGTGAATTCAAAACTTTTTTAAAGTTAAATGAGAGGGAATAAAAGGACTTTCCCAAACTTTCATTTTTGCTTTTATGATCTCCATGAATTCAAATTCTTTTCACCACAAAACCCTGGAGAGAAGATGACATGACTTCTTCCATTTATTTAAATGAAAAGGGGTGTTGAAAATATTTGAATTTCATTTGAAAATATTTCCAATTCTAAAATTTTATGCAACTCAATGATTTTCACAAGAGAAGATAAAATGACTTCTTCAAATTGTATGAAATATGAGTTGGAAGTTAAGAGGATCAAATTCCTTTTGGAAATATTTTTCAATTTGGAGTTATTTGGATTTTATTCAAATTATTTTTCTCCAAAAATAAAATACATGGAAAATAGGGTAAACATGAGTCCCTACAATAGAAAATTGGAGAGAAATAAATTTGAATTCATTTTGGTATTTTTAAAATGATTTTATTGGATTTTATTAGAGCAGTAGCACTCTTGGCTTTATTTAAATTTGCATGGATTTTATTTGACTCTAGAAAAATGTTCAGCTTGTAGGAAATCTTTTTCTGAAAATTTTGATATATTATATGCCTATAGTATATTTTTATTTTATTGGTTTTATTTATTTTTCTGTAAAAATAGATGTTTAAAAAAATCCTTCTTCGCCGACTGGGCCGGCCCAGCACCCAACCGGGCCAGGCCAAGCCCAGCCCGGCCGCGGCGTCCCCGACCTCACGCAGGAGGCCGGATCCCGCATGCCACTACCGCCGCCTCAGCGTCCGAGCCGCCTCTCCCCTTGACCCCTCCTCCACGCCACCCGACGCCCCCTCCGCCTATTTAAGCCGCCGCCCGACCCCCGCCTCTCTCTTTCCTCGCCTCGCCTCGCCCGATCCACCGCCACCGCCGTCGGTTGCCGCCCTCGCCGCGCTGCCCTCGCGCCTCGCCGCCGCCGCCCCGTGTAGCCACCGCCCGCGCCGCTAGTTGTTGCTGCCGTCGCCGCCAAGCGCCGCCGCCGCTGCCGCATCTCGTCGCCGGAGCCGCCGCCCCGATCCAAGTTGCCGCTGCCGCCGTCGAACCGCCGGTTCATCCGGACCGTTAATAAACCGTCCTCGGTTCGCCAGTTCTCTCTTTAGGGTTTCGGTTTTTTAATTTAAACCCGGTTTTTCTTTTAATCTAGTTAAATAGTAAACGTTTGCTATGTTAGCTTCTGCAGTGAACGAGTTCGTTCTTTAGTTCTCCGTAGCGAACGTTCGTTCGATAGGATTTTTCTTTTTCTTTTTAATTTCGGCCAGGGACCCAACCGTGAATATTTTCTTTACAGATCAGCCCCTGGTTTTCAAACGACTATAACTTTTTTGCTGGTTAATCGGAATTAGATGAAACCAACGCCCACTTCTTCGTTATGATCCCCTCTATCCAGTAAAACAACTTAAACATGTTTTTGAAATTTTAAAATTTGAATTAGAACAGATTTGAATTCAAACTTCTTTTGATCATAACTTGAGTTTTATAACTCTGTTTGAGTTGATTCTTTTTGCAAATCGAAGCTCTTGACCTAAACTTTCTGATAAGGCCAAATACACATAATTTTGGTACTGTTAGAAATTGTTTTATGTTGCAAAGAGTTATTTGCTTGGTTTTGATGCTTTCCGAATTGTCTTCTTCGTTCTTCCCGACCTTTTGAGTGATTGCTTATGTGTGGTTACTATTGATTGCTTACGATAGATTGACCGGAGTGTGACGAGTAGACCTATCAAGAGTTATGAGTGCGAATCATCTTCATCAATAGTACAGGCAAGTTCACACTTTGATCATATCCCTTTCATACCCAGTTTTTATGCATTAGTTTCAACCCTCAAACATTGCATGAGTAGGATTGATAACATGTGGGTATTGGGAAGTAGTTGATGAGGTAGGAACCTATTGACTTGCATTCAACCCCTGGGAGTTACTACGTTATGCTTATACTACTATGCTATGCTTGTAGACGTGGATTGGGTTTGAGTGTATCCATGACAAATGTGAGATTATTATTTAATGGTTAACTTAAGGTGGCTACTTTAATACACATGTGGGTGGAATGGTTGGGGCACCCTGGAGCACCCAGTGGTTTGCCCGGGCACCTGGAGAACCCAGTGCTTGCCCAAGGGGATCCCGGAGGACCCGTGTGATCACCCTATGGAATGCCACCCAGGCTCAAAGGGATCATAAGATTATTCATGCTAGAAACTTCCGTGTGCAGCCACAAGCCATTATGGGCTCTCGCATAGTTGAGTAAGTTGTGTGAGCTCTTGAAGAGGTGGACTAGCAGATGTAGGGGGGTTGTAGGTGTATCGGTCTGCCCTGAGTAGAGAGTAAATGCTTCTGAAAGATTGTGTCTCGATCATCCGTTTCTCAAACACCATGTAGTGCAAGAAATCCAATGGAGGAGATCGAGTCTTGTGGGGAAAAGTGCGCAAACCTCTGCAGAGTGTACAAACTAATCATGGTTAGCCGTGTCCCTGGTTATGGACAGTCTTGAGTCTCTGGTACTTGGATTATCATATTGATCTCATCACGTTACTTAAATAATTTGTTGGGTTATCGATGTTAATTTGGGATTGAGTTGGAGGAACCTTCTCAATATTTTCAACCAACTTTGTAGTTAAATAAAAAATATTCCTTTGCAGTAGGGAAAATTGGCTTTTCGCAAAAACATTATAACCATAGAGCTTTTCCACCAGCCATATATGCATGTAGTGATAGTTATTATTCATCATTATCCTATGGTGTGAATTTGCCAGTACATTCAATGTACTGACCCTCTGTGGCTGCAACGTCTCATGTTGCAGGATATCTTACGACAAGTAAGTGATACGTTAGGGTTACGATTTCTACACTCAACTTTGCCGTTGGTGTTGATGGGAATCCACAACCTTGTTACTTCCGCTATTTGGATTGAGGTAATAGTATTTACTTTACTTTATACATGTGATTTACCTCTGTTATAAATCCTTCGAGTACTATGTGTGTCAGCATACCGATCCAGGGATGACACTTAAGCACAGAGACTTGACCGTCTGAGGTCGGGTCGCTATAGTTTCTTTGCCGGTGAAGTACGTTTTCTTCAGGTAATTCCGATACTGCCACCAAGCATTCTTGAAGATAGCAGAGGTATTAGCACAGGTTACCTCATCCTGAGTTTCCAAATCGGTCCTTCTCTATAGAGAAAAATGAGAAAATTTGCTGTATTGTAACCATCATGGAGGTAGGATGTATGGGACAAAGCAAAGTAATTGCCATGAATAACATTACTTACACATAACTACTGGACAAACACCTGCAGCTGGCATTTTCCTTCATCTTCAATATAATATTTCCAAGATGGGAAGATACGCACATACGATTTAACAACATCAAATGTGATAGATGCTAAACTACGACTAGCCGGTTGTGCTTCCTCCACAGGAATAGGCGTACTAACTGGTAGAGTTGGGGTTCGCCGTGGTAGTACTGGCCCTTTGGGCACTGGAGCTGCCTTACTAACTGCTCTTGTTTGGGAGCTCTTTGGTGGAGATGGTGTTGTGTCAACAGGAACTGGGTTGCTGGGGTTGGGGTTAGATTGGGTGAAGCCGGTTCTCTGTCCATCGCAGTAGGGGTACAATCTGCGAGAGTTTGGGTTATGTGTGGTAGGGCTGGTTCTCGTGCATGTACAACCGGGGTGCTATCTCCACCAAGAGGTAGCACTGTTTTATTTGAAGACCGTGTTTTTAGTCCGCTAGATGCTGGCATCACCCGCTCCAATTCAAATGGCTGATAAACAGGAAACATAGTTGAATGTACAGACATTGTATGAGAGTCAGATGAGATAGATAGTGTGGAAAAAAGAGGGCATGAAATAGTTGACATGTATATTGTTTAACTAAAACGGATAGCATGACATAATTTCACATATATGATGTCTATCTAAACTGGATAGCATAGCATAACATAATTCAAAGATATGATGAATAACTAAATAGGATCGCATGACGTAATTCACCTACATGTTATCTAAGTAATCAGGATCGCATCATTTAATTCACATATGTGATTTATATGCTAAACAAAGGGCATTAGATATGATGTCTGAACTAAGAACATGGTGTTGAATATTGTGTATATGGTGTCTAATCTATGCAATGCAAGACACCATATGCATGATATGAACAGTATAACCGTGCCAAGTTAGAGCATACACATCGGTGGGGGAATAGGACTGGTCACCTGTCTCTGAATCCATCTCTAAGGAGCTATCGGGACCCAACAAGAGATCTGCTTCGACAGGTAGCACTGTCTGCACTAAAGGCCTTGTTTTCACTCCAGATTTTTCAATCTCCCACCCAAATGGCTGATTCACAGGAAGAGTAGTTTAATGTACAAACATTGTCGACAAATGGAAATGTAATGAAGAAAAGGATGGGAAAGATATCATTCAAATATATGATGCCTGGTTAAACAGGATGGCATTGCACATTTCACGTATATTATGGTTGGCTAAAAGACATGAGACTGCACAATTCCCATATATGATATAGAAACTAAACAGGTGGCATTACAGAACATGTCTAAACTAAGCAGATGACATATATGATGTCAAAAGTAGGCACTGCAAGGCAACATATGCATGATATGACTAACATCATCATGCCAAGGTAGAGCAAACACCTTGGGGGGTAAATAGGAGTGGTCAGTGGCGTCTGAATCCGCCGCAGAACAGATATCTTCCTCTGGATTACAATCTGGAGAGGGGTGGGGAGGGTTTGCCATTGAACCCACCATGGAGCGATGTCTGCATGACATTGTATTGCCGCCCAAAACTCTTCTCTTTTTCTCTACATGTTCAACATGACTGTGTACAATATCTGACATGCATACGAAAAAATATGGTGAGATTATGTAAGGAGAGCATGCAGAAATTTAGAGTGATGGTAACAACCAGTGGATGGATCCAAAAATAATGATAGCAGGCTGATGATTGCTTTAATTTAATAAAAAAGACAGATGATGATTGCTTTACTATTTGGTTTACAGGAATTGGAGGAGCAGAGGAATGCAAAGAAACAAGGCCAAAATAAAGTGAAACCATATGAAAGCGTGTACAGTTAGAATGTTATTCTGCCACTAATGCACTTGGTCTTGTTTTCATGCATAGGATTTTGAAAAGTAGGTCCAGGTGGATGTTTTTCTTCACTCCTTTCAACAAAATGCATGAATAATTGAATAGTAGAGTGCCATTAGAAAATTCCATATTGCTATGTTTTTCCGTCGAACCAAAATAGCCCTAATGGATCGACATGAATGTATAGTAATAAGTGATGCAACAAGTGTATAACCTCTTTGCCGTAGCCGTGTCGACCTCAGCATCATTGGGTTGGTCGCTGAAGCAGTTGAGGCAGAGGTGGCTGTCGGAGGTGTGGAGGAAGATCTGAGGAATTTGTAGACGGCGTCCAGGGCACTGCTCTATTGTGATGGATCATTCTGTCGTTGGAGCAGACCCGGTGAGCCGTAAGACGTCAAGGCTGAAGCAGCACAAGACAGACATCGTCAATCTCAAGTGGGATTCTAATAGCATCTCCAATAGATGATGTAAAATAGATGTAAAATTTACATCACCAAAAACCACCTGACAACAACAGATGAGGTAAAAACTGTTGACTCTGAACTTAACTGTCGAAACTGAAATTTACTGTGGAATCTGAATGTTACTGTCGAAACTGAACGCAATGGTAGCAGAGAGGCACTTGACATGTAGTTTAGGGAGGGCCTACAGTTCATCTTCAACCTGCACCCCCCCTGAGCCGCCAGCCACCACCGGCCGAACCGCCGACCCCAGCGCCGCCTCGCCGCCCCGAAACAACTCCCCACCGTCGGTCCGCCGCCGCCCCGGCCAGCCCTGTAGGTGTTGGAAATATGCCCTAGAGGCAATAATAAAATGGTTATTATTGTATTTCCTTGTTCATGATAATTGTCTGTTGTTCATGCTATAATTGTATTAACTGGAAACCGTAATACATGTGTGAATACATAGACCACAATATGTCCCTAGTAAGCCTCTAGTTGACTAGCTCGTTGATCAATAGATGGTTATGGTTTCCTGACCATGGACATTGGATGTCATTGATAACGGGATCATATCATTAGGAGAATGATGTGATGGACAAGACCCAATCCTAAGCATAGCACAAGATCGTGTAGTTCGTTTGCTAGAGCTTTTCTAATGTCAAGTATCATTTCCTTACACCATGAGATTGTGCAACTCCCGGATACCGTAGGAATGCTTTGGGTGTACCAAACGTCACAACGTAACTGGGTGGCTATAAAGGTGCACTACAGGTATCTCCGAAAGTGTCTGTTGGGTTGGCACGAATCGAGACTGGGATTTGTCACTCCGTATGACGGAGAGGTATCTCTGGGCCCACTCGGTAATGCATCATCATAATGAGCTCAATGTGACCAAGTGTTTGCTCACGGGATCATGCATTACGGTACGAGTAAAGTGACTTGCCGGTAACGAGATTGAACAAGGTATTGGGATACCGGCGATCGAATCTCGGGCAAGTAACGTACCGATAAACAAAGGGAATTGTATACGGGATTGATTGAATCCTCGACATCGTGGTTCATCCGATGAGATCATCGTGGAACATGTGGGAGCCAACATGGGTATCCAGATCCCGCTGTTGGTTATTGACCGGAGAGTCGTCTCGGTCATGTCTGCATGTCTCCCGAACCCGTAGGGTCTACACACTTAAGGTTCGGTGACGCTAGAGTTGTAGAGATATTAGTATGCGGTTAATCAAAAGTTGTTCGGAGTCCCGGATGAGATCCCGGACGTCACGAGGAGTTCCGGAATGGTCCGGAGGTAAAGATCTATATATGGGAAGTCCTATTTTGGCCACCGGAAAATGTTCGGGATTTTTCGGTATTGTACCGGGAAGGTTCTAGAAGGTTCCGAAGTGGGGCCCACCTGCATGGGGGGACCCACATGAACGTGGGTAGTGGGGGCAAGGCCCCACACCCCTGGTCAAGGCGCACCAAGATCCCACCTTAGAAGGAATAAGATCATATCCCGAAGGGATAAGATCAAGATCCCTAAAAAGGGGGATAACAATCGGTGGGGAAGGGAAATGATGGGATTTCTTTCCCCCACCTTTGCCAACGCCCCAATGGACTTGGAGGGCAAGAAACCAGCCCCCTCCACCCCTATATATAGTGGGGAGGCGCATGGGAGCAGCACCCCAAGCCCTGGCGCCTCCCTCCCTCCCGTGACACCTCTTCCTCCCCGCTTGCGCTTGGCGAAGCCCTGCCGGGATCCCGCTACTTCCACCACCACGCCGTCGTGCTGCTGGATCTCCATCAACTTCTCCTCCCCCTTGCTGGATCAAGAAGGAGGAGACGTCCCCGCTCCGTACGTGTGTTGAACGCGGAGGTGCCGTCCGTTCGGCGCTAGGATCATCGGTGATTTGGATCACGACGAGTACGACTCCATCAACCCCGTTCTCTTGAACGCTTCCGCGCGCGATCTACAAGGGTATGTAGATGCACTCCCTCTCTCTCGTTGCTAGATGACTCCATAGATTGATCTTGGTGATACGTAGAAAATTTTAAATTTCTGCTACGTTCCCCAACAGTGGCATCATGAGCCAGGTCTATGCGTAGATTCTATGCACGAGTAGAACACAAAGTAGTTGTGGGCGACGATTTGTTCAATTTGCTTACCGTTACTAGTCTTATCTTGATTCGGCGGCATTGTGGGATGAAGCGGCCCGGACCGACCTTACACGTACTCTTACGTGAGACAGGTTCCACCGACTGACATGCACTTGATGCATAAGGTGGCTAGCGGGTGTCTGTCTCTCCCACTTTAGTCGGATCGGATTCGATGAAAAGGGTCCTTATGAAGGGTAAATAGCAATTGGCATATCACCGTTGTGGCTTTTGCGTAGGTAAGAAACGTTCTTGCTAGAAACCCATAGCAGCCACGTAAAACATGCAACAACAATTAGAGGACGTCTAACTTGTTTTTGCAGGGTATGCTATGTGATGTGATATGGCCAAAAGGATGTGATGAATGATATATGTGATGTATGAGATTGATCATGTTCTTGTAATAGGAATCACGACTTGCATGTCGATGAGTATGACAACCGGCAGGAGCCATAGGAGTTGTCTTAATTTATTGTATGACCTGCGTGTCAATGAAAAACGCCATGTAATTACTTTACTTTATTGCTAACCGTTAGCCATAGTAGTAGAAGTAATAGTTGGCGAGACAACTTCATGAAGACACGATGATGGAGATCATGATGATGGAGATCATGGTGTCATGCCGGTGACGAAGGTGATCATGCCGCGCCTCGAAGATGGAGATCAAAGGCGCAAGATGATATTGGCCATATCATGTCACTTTATGATTTGCATGTGATGTTTGTCATGTTTACATCTTATTTGCTTAGAACGACGGTAGCATAAATAAGATGATCCCTCACTAAAATTTCAAGAGATGTGTTCCCCCTAACTGTGCACCGTTGCGAAGGTTCGTTGTTTCGAAGCACCACGTGATGATCGGGTGTGATAGATTCTAACGTTCGCATACAACGGGTGTTGACGAGCCTAGCATGTACAGACATGGCCTCGGAACACAAGCAAAACACTTAGGTTGACTTGACGAGCCTAGCATGTACAGACATGGCCTCGGAACACAAGAGACCGAAAGGTCGAACATGAGTCGTATAGTAGATACGATCAACATGGAGATGTTCACCGATGATGACTAGTCCGTCTCACGTGATGATCGGACACGGCCTAGTCGATTCGGATCATGTATCACTTAGATGACTAGAGGGATGTCTATCTAAGTGGGAGTTCATTAAATAATCAGATGAACTTAATTATCATGAACATAGTCAAAAGGTCTTTGCAAATAATGTCGTAGCTTACGCTTTAGTTCTACTAAGATATGTTCCTAGAGAAAATTTAGTTGAAAGTTGATAGTAGCAATTATGCGGACTGGGTCCGTAAACTGAGGATTGTCCTCATTGCTGCACAGAAGGCTTATGTCCTTAATGCACCGCTCGGTGTGCTGAACCTCGAGCGTCGTCTGTAGATGTTACGAAACATCTGACATACACGTTTTGATGACTACGTGATAGTTCAGTGTGTGATGCTAACGGTTTAAAATTGTGGCACCAAAGACGGTTTTGAAACGTCGCAGAACATATGAGATGTTCCAAAGACTGAAATTGGGATTTCAGACTAATGCCCACGTCAAGAGGTATGAGACCTCTGACAAGTTTCTTAAGCCTGCAAACTAAGGGAGAAAAGCTCAATCGTTGAGCATGTGCTCAGATTGTCTGAGTACTACAATCACTTGAATCGAGTGGGAGTTAATCTTCCAGATGAGATAGTGATGGTTCTCCATAGTCACTGCCACCAAGCTATTAGAGCTTCGTGATGAACTATAACATATCAGGGATAGACATGATGATCCTTGAGCAACTCGCGATGTTTGACACCGCGAAAGTAGAAATCAAGAAGGAGCATCAATTGTTGATGGTTAGTAAAACCACTAGTTTCTAGAAGGGCAAGGGCAAGAAGGGATACTTCATGAAACGGCAAATCAGTTGCTGCTCTAGTGAAGAAACCCAAGGTTGAACCCAAACCCGAGACTAAGTGCTTCTGAAATGAGGGGAACGGTCACTGAAGCAGAACTACCCTAGATACTTCGTAGATGAGAAGGCTGGCAAGGTCGACAGAAGTATATTGGATATACATTATATTAATGTGTACTTTACTAGTACTCCTAGTAGCACCAGGGTATTAGATACCGGTTCGGTTGCTAAGTGTTAGTAACTCGAAATAAAAGCTGCGGAATAAACGGAGACTAGCTAAAGGTGAGATGACGATATGTGTTGGAAGTGTTTCCAAGGTTGATGTGATCAAGCATCGCATGCTCCCTCTACCATCGAGATTGGGGTTAAACCTGAATAATTATTATTTGGTGTTTGCGTTGAGCATAGACATGATTGGATTATGTTTATCGCAATACGGTTATTCATTAAAGGAGAATAATGGTTACTCTGTCTATTTGAATAATACCTTCAATGGTCTTGCACCTAAAATGAATGGTTTATTGAATCTCGATCGTAGTGATACACATGTTCATGCCAAAAGATATAAGATAGTAATGATAGTACCACATACTTGTGGCACTGCCACTTGAGTCATATTGGTATAAAACGCATGAAGAAGCTCCATGTTGATGGATCTTTGGACTCACTCGTTTTTGAAAAGATTGAGACATGCGAACCATGTCTATTAGTATATATGCATGAAGAAAGTCCATACAGATGGATCATTTGGACTCACTTGATTTTGAATCACTTGAGACATGCAAATCATACCACATGGGCAAGATGACTGAAAGGCCTCGTTTTCAGTAAGATGGAACAAGAGAGCAACTTGTTGGAAGTAATACATTTGATGTGTGCAGTCCAATGAGTGCTGAGGCACGCAGTGGATATCGTTATGTTCTTACTTCACAGATGATTTGAGTAGATGCTGAGAATATTTACTTGATGAAACACAAGTCTGAATTATTGAAAGGTTCAAGTAATTTCAGAGTGAAGTTGAAGATCGTCGTGACAAGAGGATAAAATGTCTGTGATATGATCATAGAGATGAATATCTGAGTTACGAGTTTGGCACACAATTAAGAAATTGTGGAAATTGTTTCACGACTAATACCGCCTGGAACACCATATTGTGATGGTGTGTCCGAACATCATAACTGCACCCTATTGGATATGGTGCATACCATGATGTCTCTTATCGAATTACAACTATCGTTTATGGGTTAGGCATTAGAGACAACCGCATTCACTTTAAATAGGGCACCACGCAATTCCGTTGAGACGACACCGTATGAACTATGGTTTAGAGAAACCTAAGCTGTCGTTTCTTAAAAGTTTGGGGCTGCGACGCTTATGTGAAAAAGTTTCAGGCTGATAAGCTCGAACCCAAAGCGGATAAATGCATCTTCATAGAATACCCAAAACAGTTGGGTATACCTCCTATTTCAGATCTGGAAGCAAAAGTGATTGTTTCTAGAAACGGGTCCTTTCTCGAGGAAAAGTTTCTCTCGAAAGAATTGAGTGGGAGGATGGTGGAGACTTGATGAGGTCATTGAACCGTCACTTCAACTAATGTGTAGCAGGGCACAGGAAGTTGTTCCTGTGGCACCTACACCAATTGAAGTGGAAGCTTATGATAGTGATCATGAAACTTCAGATCAAGTCACTACCAAACCTCATAGGACGACAAGGATGCGTACTACTTCAGAGTGGTACGTAATCCTGTCTTGGAAGTCATGTTGCTAGACAACAATGAACCTACGAGCTATGGAGAAGCGATGGTGGGCCCGGATTCCGACGAATGGCTCGAGGCCATAAAATCCGAGAGGATCCATGTATGAAAACAAAGTATAGACTTTGAAAGAACTACTTGATGGTCGTAAGGCTGTTGGGTACAGATGGATTTTAAAGGGAAGACAGACAATGATGGTAAGTGTCACCATTAAGAAAGCTCGACTTGTCGTTAAGATGTTTTCCGGCAAGTTCAAGGAGTTGACTGCGATGAGACTTTCTCACTCGTAGCGATGCTAAGAGTCTGTTAGAATTATATTAGCAGTTACTGCATTATTTATGAAATCTTGCAGATAGGATGTCAAAACATTGTTTCCTCGACGATTTTCTTGAGGAAAGGTTGTATGTGATACAACCAGAAGGTTTTGTCAATCCTGAAAGATGCTAACAAGTATGCAAAGCTCCAGCAATCCTTCTAAGGATTGGAGTAAGCATCTCGGAGTTGGAATGAACGCTTTGATGAGATGATCAAAGATTTTGGGTTTATACAAAGTTCATGAGAAACTTGTATTTCCAAAGAAGTGAGTGGGAGCACTATAGAATTTTTGATGAGTATATGTTGTTAACATATTGTTGATCAGAAATGATGTAGAATTTCTGGAAAGCATCCAGGGTTATTTGAAAAGTGTTTTTAATGGAAAACCTGGATTAAGCTACTTGAACATTGAGCATCAAGATCTATAAGGATAGATAAAAAACGCTTAATAGTACTTTCAAATGAATACATACCGTGACAAGATTTTGAAGGAGTTCAAAATAGATCAGCAAAGAAGGAGTTCTTGGCTGTGTTACAAGGTGTGAGTATTGAGTAAGACTCAAGACCTGACCACGGCAGAAGAAAGAGAAAGGACGAAGGTCGTCCCCTATGATTTAGACGTAGGCTCTACAATATGCTATGCTGTGTACCGCACCTGAAGTGTGCCTTGCCATGAGTTAGTCAAGGGGTACAATAATGATCCAGGAAGGGATCACATGACAGCGGTCGAACTTATCCTTAGTATCTAGTGGACTAAGGAATTTTCTCGATTATGGAGGTGGAAAGGGGTTCGTCGTAAAGGGTTACGTCGATGCAAACTTTGACACTAATCCGGATGACTCTGAGTAGTAAACCGGATTCGTATAGTAGAGCAGTTATTTGGAATAGCTCCAAGTAGCGCGTTGTAGCTACATCTACAAGATGACATAGAGATTTGTAAAGCACACACGGATCTGAATGTTGTAGACCCGTTGACTAAAACCTCTCTCGTAAGCATAACATGATCAAACCCTAAACTCATTGAGTGTTAATCACATGGTGATGTGGACTAGATTATTGACTCTAGTGAACTTTGAGTGTTAATCACATGGTGATGTGAACTAGATTATTGACTCTAGTGCAAGTGGGAGACTATTGACAATATGCCCTAGAGGCAATAATAAAATGGTTATTATTGTATTTCCTTGTTCATGATAATTGTCTGTTGTTCATGTTATAATTGTATTAACTGCAAACCGTAATACATGTGTGAATACATAGACCACAACATGTCCCTAGTAAGCCTCTAGTTGACTAGCTCGTTGATCAATAGATGGTTATGGTTTCCTGACCATGGACATTGGATGTCATTGATAACGGGATCACATCATTAGGAGAATGATGTGATGGACAAGACCCAATCCTAAGCATAGCACAAGATCGTGTAGTTCGTTTGCTAGAGCTTTTCTAATGTCAAGTATCATTTCCTTAGACCATGAGATTGTGCAACTCCCGGATACCGTAGGAATGCTTTGGGTGTACCAAACGTCACAACGTAACTGGGTGGCTATAAAGGTGCACTACAGGTATATCCGAAAGTGTCTGTTGGGTTGGCACGAATCGAGACTGGGATTTGTCACTCCGTATGACGGAGAGGTATCTCTGGGCCCACTCGGTAATGCATCATCATAATGAGCTCAATGTGACCAAGTGTTTGGTCACAGGATCATGCATTACGGTACGAGTAAAGTGACTTGCCGGTAACGAGATTGAACAAGGTATTGGGATACCGACGATCGAATCTCGGGCAAGTAACGTACCGATTGACAAAGGGAATTGTATACGGGATTGATTGAATCCTCGACATCGTGGTTCATCCGGTCAGATCATCGTGGAACATGTGGGAGCCAACATGGGTATCTAGATCCCGCTGTTGGTTATTGACCGGAGAGTCGTCTCGGTCATGTCTGCATGTCTCCCGAACCCGTAGGGTCTACACACTTAAGGTTCGGTGACGCTAGAGTTGTAGAGATATTAGTATGCGGTTAACCGAAAGTTGTTCGGAGTCCTGGATGAGATCCCGGACGTCACGAGGAGTTCCGGAATGGTCCGGAGGTAAAGATTTATATATGGGAAGTCCTATTTTGGCCACCGGAAAATGTTCGGGATTTTTTGGTATTGTACCGAGAAGGTTCTAGAAGGTTCCGAAGTGGGGCCCACCTGCATGGGGGGACCCACATGAACGTGGGTAGTGGGGGCAAGGCCCCACACCCCTGGTCAAGGCGCACCAAGATCCCACCTTAGAAGGAATAAGATCATATCCCGAAGGGATAAGATCAAGATCCCTAAAAAAGGGGGATAACAATCGGTGGGGAAGGGAAATGATGGGATTTCTTTCCCCCACCTTTGCCAACGCCCCAATGGACTTGGAGGGCAAGAAACCAGCCCCCTCCACCCCTATATATAGTGGGGAGGCGCATGGGAGCAGCACCCCAAGCCCTGGCGCCTCCCTCCCTCCCGTGACACCTCTTCCTCCCCGCTTGCGCTTGGCGAAGCCCTGCCGGGATCCCGCTACTTCCACCACCACGCCATCGTGCTGCTGGATCTCCATCAACTTCTCCTTCCCCCTTGCTAGATCAAGAAGGAGGAGACATCCCCGCTCCGTACGTGTGTTGAACGCGGAGGTGCCGTCCGTTCGGCTCTAGGATCATCGGTGATTTTGATCACGACGAGTACGACTCCATCAACCACGTTCTCTTGAACGCTTCCGCGCGTGATCTACAAGGGTATGTAGATGCACTCCCCTCTCTCTCGTTGCTAGATGACTCCATAAATTGATCTTGGTGATACGTAGAAAATTTTAAATTTCTGCTACGTTCCCCAACAATAGGCCCCCCACCCCCCATCCTGAACCCTAATATAGATAGTGGGGTACCTCTCCGGCGAGCCCCCGTCCCCGCTGCGGGTGGTTCTTCCTTAACTCTGGCGAGCCCCCCACCCCCTGAAAATTGACTGACCCAAAAGTTGATTCAGTCGACTGAAGTGTAGCTAAATCGGAGCAGAGCAGCAGCACGAGCGAGAGCCGGAGCAGCAGCAGTAGCGCGAGCGAGCGAGCGAGAGCCGGAGCAGCAGCAACAGATCCGGCTGGTATGGACACCGCCGTCGAAGGGGCCTCGCACTGGGGGAGACCCGCCATGGAGATGTCGCCCGTGGCGCCGGCTTCAAGGTAGCCGCTTCATGCACTACTAGGAAAAGGGCTATAGACAATATGCACACTAATGGCGCACCAGACATGCGGTGCGCCACTACTATATAGCAGTGGCGCACCGTGTGCTGGTGCACCATTAGTGTGATAGACACTAATGGCGCACCACAACCATGGTGCGCCACTACTAACATTTTTTTCTTTTCTGTTTTCCAAAAATACTAATGGCGCACCAGTAACCCCGTGCGCCACTACTTTGTTTTTTTTTGCAAAACTACTAATGGCGCACCGCCAGCTGGTGCGCCATTAGTAACCTGGGTTACTAATGGCACATTTGTTGGTGGTGCGCCATTAGTAACCTGGGACCAGCTAGATATTTTGGACAGCCACCTACACTCTCACTTTCCCCACTTCATTCTCTCCACCTCCTCCTCCAAGCTTGTCTCGGGTGCCTCCTCCTCCTCACCTCATTTGCACCATAGATTCATCCAAATTAAGTGGTTAAATTACCCTTTTTGATAGGTAAGTAAGGGGAAAGCTTTCTTTATGTTGTAGATCTACTTTTTTCTCCCTCCAACAACGTGCACATGCACTTTTTATGGCCTAGCTAGATCTATGTATGTTTGTGGTGTTGCATATGTTTGTGGTGTTGCATATATGTTTGTGTTTGCAGGTACCGGTATTTGAAATGCGATAGTTGCCAATATTTTGTCGGAATGTTGATTCATTTCCGTTTCGGCGAGAATTTTGGCACTATGCATTCTTTTTGGTCCTATTTTTAGGCAAAGTCATGCCAAATTTTTTCTTGGTTCTAAAATATCATTTTGCTCTACCCCGCAGACGACCATGGTCCGCACGATGACCGAAGGCATCGTGAATAGGTTTTTGAGCTCCGCGAAGGCCGAGATGCTTCAAAATAACGAGACAGAGATAAGATGTCCGTGTCGAAGATGCAAGCTGAGGAGCCTTATGGACCCGGATTCCGTACAGGTGCGGGACCACCTGCTCTTGCGTGGTTTCATGGATGGCTATCGGTGGCAAGGTGATGAAGATGATTATGAAGTCGTCCATGGGGGCCGGCCGGCAAGAAATGAGGAAGGGCAGCAAGACAACCGCGGCGAGGGCGGGCGAGAAGACGAAGAATCTCCAGGACATGATCACGAAGTAGAGGCAGTACACAGTCATCATCTAGAAGATGCCGGACATGATGATGAGGAAGATGCCGGAGCAGACGAAGGGCATGATCATGAAGATGAAGATGCCGGAGCAGACGACGATGGACCATCCATGGGCTGGGTGCAGGACCCTCATATTCAAGAGCTGCTTCTCAAGCAGACGGATAACACAAGAGCTGCCGCCCGAGAGAAAGCCAAGCTGGATCAACTGGAGATAGACGCGGTTACTCCATTGTATGAAGGATGCAGGCCCGAGGATACCCGCCTGAAAGTAACGCTCATGGCTCTAGAGATGAAGGTAAAGCACAAAATCACCGACGCATGCTTTGACAAGAACATGTCATTCTGGCACGAACGTCTTCCCAAGGGGAACAAGTGCCCGACCAGTTTCGAGGAGGCGAAGAAAATCGTGTGTCCTCTGGATTTACCGCACGTGAAATACCATGTGTGCATGAACAATTGCATCATTTATCGGGACGAGCACGCGGAGTCTACCATATGTCCGGTGTGCGGCGTCACTCGATACAAGAAGAGGAAGAAAGCTCCTCGAAAAGTGGTGTGGTACTTTCCGATCACTCCTCGTCTGCAGCGGTATTTCACAGACCCTAAGGTAGCAAAGCTCTTGCGCTGGCACGCGGATAGGGAGGAGAAGAAGCGAGAAGATGACGCAAATGATCCGGAGATAAATAAAAAAGACAAGATGCTGAGTCACCCTAAGGATGGGAGCCAGTGGCAAGCATTGAACTTCGAACACCCAGAATTTGGGAACGATCCAAGGAACATCATGCTGGGCGCGAGCACCAATGGAGTCAATCCGTTTGGCAGCCAGAGAAGCACACATAGCACCTGGCCTGTGTTTGTGTGGATGTACAACCTTCCCCCCTGGTTGTGCATGAAGAGGAAGTACATTCACATGAGTATGCTAATTGAAGGGCCGAAACAACCAGGGAACGACATCAATCTGTATCTGGGGCTGCTGAAAGAGGAGCTAGACACGCTGTGGAAAACGCCAGCCAATACGTGGGACGCCGCAGAGAAAGAATATTTCCCTATGAGAGCCGCACTGCTCACGACGGTGCACGACTATCTCGGTTACGGATATCTCGCGGGGCAGGTGGTCCACGGATTTTCTGGATGCGTCAGGTGCATGGATGACACAACGTATCGCCAGCTAGATAGAGATCCCGGGTCTTCGAAAACCGTGTTCATGGGACATCGAAGGTGGCTTCGCGATGATGACCCATGGAGAAAACGCAAGGATCTGTTCGATGGTGAAACCGAACCCCGAAGACGCCCGCGTACGAGGAGCGGCGAGGAAATAGACGAGCTGTTGAAAAATTGGAAAGATTGCCCACTCCCGGGAAAGAAGCAAAAGGTGCCAGAGCCAGGAAAGAAGCGAAAGGCACAAGAGCCGCTGCTGAAGGTATGGAAAACGAGGTCTGTTTTCTGGGACTTGCCGTACTGGAAGATCCACCGTGTGCCTCACAGCCTTGATGTCATGCATATCATGAAGAATGTGTGCGAGAGTCTGCTTGGTACCCTGCTCAACATGCCGGAGAGGACCAAAGATGGGCCGAAAGCAAGGGCAGACTTGAAATCAATGGGCATCAGGGAGGAGCTGCACGCTAATGATGATGATGATGAGGCGAAGCAGGACACGGAAAGTCGTCGCAAAGGCAAAAAGGCCAAGAAGACCGGAAATGACATCCCTCCCACGTGCTTCACTCTAAGTCAGGAGGAGATCGATCAGTTTTTCACCTGCCTCGTAGGAGTAAAACTTCCTTACGGTTACGCGGGGAAGATAAGCAAATACCTAGACTCAGCGAAGCAGAAGTTCAGCGGGATGAAGTCTCACGACTGTCACGTGCTGATGACGCAGATACTTCCAGTTGCAATCCGTGGGATCATGGACGCGCACGTCCGTGAAATGCTATTTGGCCTATGCAACTTTTTCGACGTCATCTCTCGGAAGTCGGTTGGCGTGAGGCAACTCAGAAGGCTACAGGAAGAGATCGTGGTGATACTATGCGAGCTTGAGATGTACTTCCCGCCCGCATTCTTTGACGTTATGGTGCAGCTGCTAGTCCATATCGTGGAGGATATCATCCAACTCGGGCCGACGTTCCTGCACAGCATGATGTCGTTCGAAAGGATGAATGGTGTCATCAAAGGATACGTTTGCAACATGTCACGTCCAGAGGGAAGCATAGCCAGGGGCTTTCTGACCGAAGAGTGCATCTCCTACTGCACGAATTATCTACGAATCGAGAACCCCGTTGGTCTGCCCATCAACAGGCACCTCGGCAGGCTCGCTGGATGGGGTCACCGTGAGGGTCGCCGCGAAATGCATGTCGACTTCGAGGGTCGACTCGCCGACTTTGAAAGAGCAAACCTAGTCGCGCTACAACACATAGACGTGGTCGATCCTTGGATGGTAGAGCACAAAACCTTTATTGAGAAGACGTACAATGACCGAGGCCAACAGAGGACGGACGGAGATATAATCAAAGAGCACAACTCATGTTTCACGCGTTGGTTCAAGCAGAAGCTTCTGTCGTACCCTTTACATGAGGATTCTTCCGCGGAAGAACAACTCATATTCGCGTTGTCACAGGGCGCCGAGCACAACCTGATGACGTATGAGGCATACGATATCAACGGCTACACATTCTACACCAAGGGAAAGGACATGAAGAGCGATGGTTATCAGAACTCCGGGGTAACGATGGAATCCTACACTTGTAACGACAAGGACAGATACTACGGAAGGATCGAGGAGATCTGGGAGCTAAGCTATGCTGGAGAGAAGGTCCCAATGTTCCGTGTCAGATGGGCCAAGAGCGTCCCAAAAGAAGACCGGTATTTCACCACCATGGTTATACCCGAAGCCAAATCCAAGACCGCAGGCGCAAACGTCACCGCGAAAAATGAGCCATGGGTACTGGCTTCCTAAGTGGACCAATGCTTCTTCATTACCGACCCGTCAAAGCCCAGTCGTGTTGTCGTGAGGAGAGGCAAAAGGAAGATCATCGGAATGGATGGAGTCGCCAATGAGCAAGACTTCGACAAGTACGGCGACCCGAAGATGGAACACGACGACGACAATGAAGTACCAGCATACACCACAAGAAGAAGCAGGACCACCCTACCTAAAGGACGTCCGTTCAAGAGAAGAACTCCATTTACGAAAAATAAGGGCAAGAAGATTGTGAACAGATAGCTAGCTAAGATCGATTGTATTTAAATTGTAGCCTTCATTTCTCGATTGTATTTCATGGGCACTTTTTGAACTCATGAATATTTTTAAATTTCATGGGCACTTTTTGAATTCATGAATATTTTTTCAAATTTTATGATATTTTTTCATATTCAATATGAAAAAATATTGAATATTCATGAGGACACTAGATCTCGATCCCCCTCCATCTCGATCTCGATCCCCCTCCATCTCGATCGCTATCCCCCTCCATCTCGATCTCGATCCCCCCCCCCCGCACCCTCCGCCGCTCCACCGCCGCCGACGAACCACCGCACCCTCCCCCGCTCCACCGCCGCCGACGACCCCCCGCACCCTCCTCGGCCCGCTCCACCGCTGCCGAGCACCCCCCGCACCCTCCCTGGCCCGCTCCACCTCCGCCGAGCACCCCCCGCACCCTCCCCGGCCCGGTCCATCGCCGTCGAGCGCCCCTCGCACCCTCCCTCGCTCCACCGCCGCCGACGACCCCCCGCACCCTCCCCAGTAATGTCTTACCAATTCACAAATGAATGCAACTAAAAATCCAAAAAAAAACAAATTTGATTATATTTTCAAATAACAAATTTGATGATATTTTTTCATATTCATAAATATTTTCAAATAACAAATTTGATGATATTTTAAAAAAATTATTACTGTTTTTATAAAAAAAAATACTGTTTCATATTCATTTTCATTTTCTAAAAAAATATTGGATGCAACAAAAAATAATAATAATAATAAATTTACTTATGGCGCACCGCTCGCTAGTGCGCCATTGCTGTGCAAAAAAAAGGTTACTTATGGCGCACCGCTGGGTGGTGGGCCATTGCTATCTAAAAAAAGATTTCTAATGGCGCACCTCTCGGGGGTGCGCCATTGCTTAAAAAAACATACTAATGGCGCACCGCTAGGGGGTGCGCCATTAGTACTCTTCCCCCCTAGCTAGCTAATTCACCCGATCCCTTCGTCCCTCCCTCGCCACACTCCCCCCCCCCCCCCCCCCCCCCCCCGTTGCCCCGACCCACGACGCCGCCGCCCCTACGTTGTTGGAAATATGCCCTAGAGGCAATAATAAATGGTTATTATTATATTTCTTTGTTCATGATAATTGTCTATTGTTCATGCTATAATTGTGTTATCCGGAAATCGTAATACATGTGTGAATACATAGACAACAACGTGTCCCTAGTAAGCCTCTAGTTGACTAGCTCGTTGATCAACAGATAGTCATGGTTTCCTGACTATGGACATTGGATGTCATTGATAACGGGATCACATCATTAGGAGAATGATGTGATGGACAAGACCCAATCCTAAGCATAGCTCAAAGATCGTGTAGTTCGTTTGCTAGAGCTTTTCCAATGTCAAGTATCTTTTCCTTAGACCATGAGATCGTGTAACTCCCGGATGCCGTAGGAGTGCTTTGGGTGTGCCAAACGTCACAACGTAACTGGGTGACTATAAAGGTACACTACGGGTATCTCTGAAAGTGTCTGTTGGGTTGACACGGATCGAGACTGGGATTTGTCACTCCGTATGACAGAGAGATATCTCTGGGCCCACTCGGTAATGCATCATCATAATGAGCTCAATGTGACTAAGGAGTTAGTCACGGGATCATGCATTACGGTAAGAGTAAAGAGACTTGCCGGTAACGAGATTGAACAAGGTATTGGGATACCGACGATCGAATCTCGGGCAAGTAACATACCGATTGACAAAGGGAATTGCATACGGGATTGATTGAATCCTCGACATCGTGGTTCATCCGATGAGATCATCGTGGAACATGTGGGAGCCAACATGGGTATCCAGATCCCGCTGTTGGTTATTGACCGGAGAGGCGTCTCGGTCATGTCTGCATGTCTCCCGAACCCGTAGGGTCTACACACTTAAGGTTCGGTGACGCTAGGGTTGTAGAGATACTAGTATGCGGAAACCCGAAAGTTTTTCGGAGTCCCGGATGAGATCCTGGACATCACAAGGAGTTCCGGAATGGTCCGGAGGTGAAGAATTATATATAGGAAGTCCAGTTTCGGCCACCGGGAAAGTTTCGGGGGTTATCGGTATTGTACCGGGACCACCGGAAGGATCCCGGGGGTCCACCGGGTGGGGCCACCTATCCCGGAGGGCCCCATGGGCTGAAGTGGGAAGGGAACCAGCCCTTAGTGGGCTGGGGCGCCCCCCCTTGGGCCTCCCCCTGCGCCTAGGGTTGGAAACCCTAGGGGTGGGGGCGCCCCACTTGGCTTTGGGGGGAAGCCACCCCCCTTTCCCCTTGGCCGCCGCCCCCCCTGGAGATCTGATCTCCCAGGGCCGGCACCCCCCCCCAGGGGGCCTATATATAGTGGGGGGAGGGAGGGAAGCAGCACCACAGCCCCTGGCGCCTCCCTCTCCCCCTGCAACACCTCTCCCTCTCGCAGAAGCTTGGCGAAGCCCTGCCGAGATCCCCGCTACATCCACCAGCACGCCGTCGTGCTGCTGGATCTCCATCAACCTCTCCTTCCCCCTTGCTGGATCAAGAAGGAGGAGATGTCGCTACTCCGTACGTGTGTTGAACGCGGAGGTGCCGTCCGTTCGGCACTCGGTCATCGGTGATCTGGATCACGACGAGTACGACTCCATCAACCCCGTTCATTAGAACGCTTCCGCTCGCGATCTACAAGGGTATGTAGATGCACTCCTTTCCCCTCGTTGCTAGTATACTCCATAGATGGATCTTGGTGATGCGTAGGAAATTTTAAAATTCTGCTACGATCCCCAACAGTGGCATCATGAGCCAGGCCTATGCGTAGTTACTATGCACGAGTAGAACACAAAGCAGTTGTGGGCGTAGATGTTGCCAATTCTTCTTGTCGCTACTAGTATTATCTTGTTTCGGCGGTATTGTGGGATGAAGTGGCCCGGACCGACCTTACACGTACGCTTACGTGAGACAGGTTCCACCGACTGACATGCACTAGTTGCATAAGGTGGCTAGCGGGTGTCTGTCTCTCCCACTTTAGTCGGAACGGATTCGATGAAAAGGGTCCTTATGAAGGGTAAATAGAAATTGGCATATCATGTTGTGGTTTTACGTAGGTAAGAAACGTTCTTGCTAGAAACCTATACAAGCCACGTAAAAACTTGCAACAACAATTAGAGGACGTCTAACTTGTTTTTGCAGCATGTGCTATGTGATGTGACATGGCCAGAAGATGTGATGAATGATATATGTGATGTATGAGATTGATCATATTCTTGTAATAGGAATCATGACTTGCATGTCGATGAGTATGACAACCGGCAGGAGCCATAGGAGTTGTCTTTATTTTTTGTATGACCTGCGTGTCATTGAATAACGCCATGTAAATTACTTTACTTTGTTGCTAAACGCGTTAGCCATATAAGTAGAAGTAATCGTTGGCATGACAACTTCATGAAGACACAATGATGGAGATCATGATGATGGAGATCATGGTGTCATGCCGGTGACGAAGATGATCATGGCGCCCCGAAGATGGAGATCAAAGGAGCAAAATGATATTGGCCATATCATGTCACTATTTGATTACATGTGATGTTTATCATATTTTGCATCTTATTTGCTTAGAACGACGGTAGTAAGTAAGATGATCCCTTATAATAATTTCAAGAAAGTGTTCCCCCTAACTGTGCACCGTTGCGAAGGTTCGTTGTTTTGAAGCACCACGTGATGATCGGGTGTGATAGATTCTAACGTTCGCATACAACGGGTGTTGACGAGCCTAGCATGTACAGACATGGCCTCGGAACACACGCAATACACTTAGGTTGACTTGACGAGCCTAGCATGTACAGACATGGCCTCGGAACACGGAAGACCGAAAGGTCGAGCATGAGTCGTATAGAAGATACGATCAACATGGAGATGTTCGCCGATCTTGACTAGTCCGTCTCACGTGATGATCGGACACGGCCTAGTTAACTCGGATCATGTTTCACTTAGATGACTAAGGGGATGTCTATCTGAGTGGGAGTTCATTGAATAATTTGATTAGATGAACTTAATTATCATGAACTTAGTCTAAAATATTTACAATATGTCTTGTAGATCAAATGGCCCACGTTGTCCTCAACTTCAACGCGTTCCTAGAGAAAACCAAGCTGAAAGATGATGGCAGCAACTATACGGACTGGGTCCGGAACCTGAGGATCATCCTCATAGCTGCCAAGAAAGATTATGTCCTAGAAGCACCGCTAGGTGAAGCACCCATCCCAGAGAACCAAGACGTTATGAACGCTTGGCAATCACGTGCTGATGATTACTCCCTCGTTCAGTGCGGCATGCTTTACAGCTTAGAACCGGGGCTCCAAAAGCGTTTTGAGAAACATGGAGCATATGAGATGTTCGAAGAGCTGAAAATGGTTTTCCAAGCTCATGCCCGCGTCGAGAGATATGAAGTCTCCGACAAGTTCTTCAGCTGTAAAATGGAGGAAAATAGTTCTGTTAGTGAGCACATACTCAGAATGTCTGGTTACACAACCGCTTGTCTCAGCTGGGAGTTAATCTCCCGGGTGACGCGGTCATTGACAGAATCCTTCAGTCGCTTCCACCGAGCTACAAGAGCTTTGTGATGAACTTCAATATGCAAGGGATGGAAAAGACCATTCCTGAGGTATATTCAATGCTGAAATCAGTGGAGGTGGAGATCAGAAAGGAACATCAAGTGTTGATGGTGAATAAAACCACTAAGTTCAAGAAGGGCAAGGGTAAGAAGAACTTCAAGAAGGACGGCAAGGGAGTTGACGTGCCCGGTAAGCCAGTTGCCGGGAAGAAGTCAAAGAATGGACCCAAGCCTGAGACTGAGTGCTTTTATTGCAAGGGAAGTGGTCACTGGAAGCGGAACTACCCCAAATACTTAGCGGCCAAGAAGGCCGGCAACACCAAAGGAGCTACGGAATAAGCGGAGATGGCGAAGGACGAGGTGACGATGCGCGTCGGGAATGGTTCCAAGGTCGATGTGATCGTCGTCGGCACGCTGCCTCTGCATTTACCTACGGGATTAGTTTTAAACCTCAATAATTGTTATTTAGTGCCAGCTTTGAGCATGAACATTGTATCTGGATCTCGTTTAATTCGAGATGGCTACTCATTTAAGTCCGAGAATAATGGTTGTTCTATTTATATGAGAGATATGTTTTATGGTCATGCCCCGCTGGTCAATGGTTTATTCTTGATGAATCTCGAACGTGATGTTACACATATTCATAGTGTGAATACCAAAAGATGTAAAGTTGATAACGATAGTCCCACATACTTGTGGCACTGCCGCCTTGGTCACATTGGTGTCAAGCGCATGAAGAAGCTCCATGCAGATGGACTTTTGGAGTCTCTTGATTACGAATCATGTGACACGTGCGAACCATGCCTCATGGGTAAAATGACCAAGACTCCGTTCTCCGTAACAATGGAGCGAGCAACCAATTTATTGGAAATCATACATACCGATGTGTGCGGTCCAATGAGTGTTGAGGCTCACGGAGGATATCGTTATGTTCTCACTCTCACTGATGACTTAAGTAGATATGGGTATGTCTACCTAATGAAACACAAGTCTGAAACCTTCGAAAAGTTCAAGGAATTTTAGAGTGAGGTTGAGAATCAACGTGACAGGAAAATAAAGTTCTTACGATCAGATCGTGGTGGAGAATATTTAAGTCACGAATTTGGTACGCACTTAAAGAAATGTGGAATCGTTTCACAACTCACGCCGCCTGGAACACCTCAGCGAAATGGTGTGTCCGAACGTCGTAATCGCACTCTATTGGATATGGTGCGATCTATGATGTCTCTTACCGATCTACCGCTCTCATTTTGGGGCTATGCTTTAGAGACTGCCGCATTCACTTTAAATAGGGCTCCGTCGAAATCCGTTGAAACGACACCGTATGAATTATGGTTTGGGAAGAAACCTAAGCTGTCGTTTCTAAAAGTTTGGGGATGCAATGCTTATGTCAAGAAACTTCAACCTGAAAAGCTCGAACCCAAGTCGGAGAAATGCGTCTTCATAGGATACCCTAAGGAAACCATTGGGTATACCTTCTACCTTAGATCCGAAGGCAAGATCTTTGTTGCCAAGAACGGGTCCTTTCTGGAGAAAGAGTTTCTCTCGAAAGAATTAAGTGGGAGGAAAGTGGAACTTGATGAGGTGATAGTCACCCCTTCCGAACCGGAAAGTAGCGCAGCGCGGGAAGATGTTCCTGTGGTGCCTACACCAACCGGGGAAGAAGTTAATGATGATGATCATGAAGCTTCGGATCAAGTTACTGCTGAACTTCGTAGGTCCACAAGGACACGTTCCGCACCAGAGTGGTACGGCAACCCTGTCCTGGAAATCATGTTGTTAGACAACGGTGAACCTTCGAACTATGAAGAAGCGATGGCGGGCCCGGATTCCGACAAATGGCTAGAAGCCATGAAATCCGAGATAGGATCCATGTATGAAAACGAAGTATGGACTTTGACTGACTTGCCCGATGATCGGCGAGCCATAGAAAACAAATGGATCTTTAAGAAGAAGACAGACGCGGATGGTAATGTGACCATCTATAAGGCTCGACTTGTCGCTAAGGGTTATCGACAAGTTCAAGGGGTTTACTACAATGAGACTTTCTCACCCGTAGCAAAGCTGAAGTCCGTCCGAATCATGTTAGCAATTGCCGCATACTATGATTATGAGATATGGCAGATGGACGTCAAAACGGCATTCCTTAACGGCTTCCTTAAGGAAGAATTGTATATGATGCAGCCAGAAGGTTTTGTCGATCCTAAGAATGCTGACAAAGTATGCAAGCTCCAGCGCTCAATCTATGGGCTGGTGCAAGCATCTCGGAGTTGGAACATTCGCTTTGATGAGATGATCAAAGCGTTTGGGTTTACACAGACTTATGGAGAAGCCTGTGTTTACAAGAAAGTGAGTGGGAGCTCTGTAGCATTTCTCATATTATATGTGGATGACATACTATTGATGGGAAATGATATAGAATTCTTGGAAAGTATAAAGGCCTATTTGAATAAGTGTTTTTCAATGAAGGACCTTGGAGAAGCTGCTAATATATTAGGCATCAAGATCTATAGAGATAGATCAAGACGCCTCATTGGTCTTTCACAGAGTACATACCTTGACAAGATATTGAAGAAGTTCAATATGGATCAGTCCAAGAAGGGGTTCTTGCCTGTATTGCAAGGTGTGCAATTGAGCTCGGCTCAATGCCCGACCACGGCAGAAGATAGAGAAAAGATGAGTGTCATCCCCTATGCCTCGGCCATAGGGTCTATTATGTATGCCATGCTGTGTACCAGACCTGATGTAAACCTTGTCGTAAGTTTGGTAGGAAGGTACCAAAGTAATCCCGGCATGGAACACTGGACAGCAGTCAAGAATATCCTGAAGTACTTGAAAAGGACTAAGGATATGTTTCTCGTTTATGGAGGTGACGAAGAGCTCGTCGTAAAGGGTTACGTCGACGCTAGCTTCGACACACATCTGGATGACTCCAAGTCACAAACCGGATACGTGTATATTTTGAATGGAGGGGCAGTAAGCTGGTGCAGTTGCAAGCAAAGCGTCGTGGCGGGATCTACATGTGAAGCGGAGTACATGGCGGCCTCAGAGGCAGCACAGGAAGCAGTCTGGATAAAGGAGTTCATTACCGACCTAGGGGTGATTCCCAATGCGTCAGGCCCGATGTCTCTCTTCTGTGACAACACTGGAGCTATTGCCCTTGCCAAGGAGCCCAGGTTTCACAGGAAGACCAGGCATATCAAGCGTCGCTTCAACTCCATTCGTGAAAGTGTTCAAAATGGAGACATAGATATTTGTAAAGTACATACAGACCTGAATGTAGCAGATCCGTTGACTAAACATCTCCCTAGAGCAAAACATGATCAACACCAGAACGCTATGGGTGTTCGATTCATCACAATGTAACTAGATTATTGACTCTAGTGCAAGTGGGAGACTGTTGGAAATATGCCCTAGAGGCAATAATAAATGGTTATTATTATATTTCTTTGTTCATGATAATTGTCTATTGTTCATGCTATAATTGTGTTATCCGGAAATCGTAATACATGTGTGAATACATAGACAACAACGTGTCCCTAGTAAGCCTCTAGTTGACTAGCTCATTGATCAATAGATAGTCATGGTTTCCTGACTATGGACATTGGATGTCATTGATAACGGGATCACATCATTAGGAGAATGATGTGATGGACAAGACCCAATCCTAAGCATAGCTCAAAGATCGTGTAGTTCGTTTGCTAGAGCTTTTCCAATGTCAAGTATCTTTTCCTTAGACCATGAGATCGTGTAACTCCCGGATGCCGTAGGAGTGCTTTGGGTGTGCCAAACGTCACAACGTAACTGGGTGACTATAAAGGTACACTACGGGTATCTCTGAAAGTGTCTGTTGGGTTGACACGGATCGAGGCTGGGATTTGTCACTCCGTATGACGGAGAGGTATCTCTGGGCCCACTCGGTAATGCATCATCATAATGAGCTCAATGTGACTAAGGAGTTAGTCATGGGATCATGCATTACGGTACGAGTAAAGAGACTTGCCGGTAACGAGATTGAACAAGGTATTGGGATACCGACGATCGAATCTCGGGCAAGTAACATACCGATTGACAAAGGGAATTGCATACGGGATTGATTGAATCCTCGACATCGTGGTTCATCCAATGAGATCATCGTGGAACATGTGGGAGCCAACATGGGTATCCAGATCCCGCTATTGGTTATTGACCGGAGAGGCGTCTCGGTCATGTCTGCATGTCTCCTGAACCCGTAGGGTCTACACACTTAAGGTTCGGTGACGCTAGGGTTGTAGAGATACTAGTATGCCGAAACCCGAAAGTTTTTTGGAGTCCCGGATGAGATCCTGGACGTCACGAGGAGTTCCGGAATGGTCCGGAGGTGAAGAATTATATATAGGAAGTCCAGTTTCGGCCACCGGGAAAGTTTCGGGGGTTATCGGTATTGTATCAGGACCACCGGAAGGATCCCGGGGGTCCACCGGGTGGGGCCACCTATCCCGGAGGGCCCCATGGGCTGAAGTGGGAAGGGAACCAGCCCTTAGTGGGCTGGGGCGCCCCCCTTGGGCCTCCCCCTGCGCCTAGGGTTGGAAACCCTAGGGGTGGGGGGCGCCCCACTTGGCTTTGGGGGGAAGCCACCCCCCCTTTCCCCTTGGCCGCCGCCCCCCCTTGGAGATCTGATCTCCCAGGGCCAGCGCCCCCCCAGGGGGCCTATAAATAGTGGGAGGGAGGGAGGGCAGCAGCACCACAGCCCCTGGCGCCTCCCTCTCCCCCTGCAACACCTCTCCCTCTCGCAGAAGCTTGGCGAAGCCCTGCCGAGATCCCCGCTACATCCACCACCACGCCGTCGTGCTGCTGGATCTCCATCAACCTCTCCTTCCCCCTTGCTGGATCAAGAAGGAGGAGATGTCGCTGCTCCGTACGTGTGTTGAACGCGGAGGTGCCGTCCGTTCGGCACTCGGTCATCGGTGATTTGGATCACGACGTGTACGACTCCATCAACCCCGTTCATTAGAACGCTTCCGCTCGCGATCTACAAGGGTATGTAGATGCACTCCGTTCCCCTCGTTGCTAGTATACTCCATAGATGGATCTTGGTGATGCGTAGGAAATTTTAAAATTCTGCTATGATCCCCAACAGTGGCATCATGAGTCAAAGCTGGCTTGCTGCAGTTAAACTCCACCACCCCCTTTTGGTACCGATGCATATGTAGATAGTTCTGATGTAAGTCTTGCTGGGTACATTTGTACTCACGTTTGCTTATTTTATGTTTTGCAGAGAGACGTCAGTCTCGCTAGTAGTTCCGTGTGGACTTCGACGTTTAGCTTGATACCTCAGCTACGATCTTGTGCCCTCGGCAGGATCTGGTAGATAGTCAGGCTTCTCAGCCTTTTTCATTTGTAGATGTCTGTACTCAGACATGTTAAGCTTCCGCATGTGCTTTGACTTGTATGCTCTGAATGTTGGGTCATGAGACCCATGTTTGTAATATCTGGCTCTTCGGAGCCTAATGAATAAATACTCTGAGTCGTAGAGTCTTGTTGTGATGCCATGTTGTATTTGCACATATCGAGCATATTGTGTGTATGATTGAAATGCTTGGTATGTGTGGGATCCGACAACCTAGTTGTTTATCCTTGGTAGCCTCTCCTATGGGGAAATGTAGTCTTGTGCTCCCATGAGCCATAGTAGTCCGCTACAGCCCGGTTCACCGGAGTCCTGCTAGCCCAGCACTACTGCTCCGGAACACTTGACTGGCCGGCATGTGTTTCATATCGTTCCTGTGTCTGTCCCTTCGGGGAAATGTCACGCGGTGACATCCGGAGTCCTGCCTAGCCTGCTACAGCCCGGGTTCCCGGAGTCCTGTTAGCCCAGTGCTACAGCCCGGATTCGCACGCTGCTGACCGACACGTTCGATGTTGATTCATGTATGCCTGTCCCCATACGTTAGTGCCGCTTTGGGTTCACGACTAGCCATGTCGGCCCGGGTTCTCTGTCATATGGATGCTAGCGACATTGTCATATACGTGAGCCAAAAGGCGCAAACGGTCCCGGGCCATGGTAAGGCGACACCCGTGGGAGTACCGTGCGTGAGGCCGCAAAGTGATATGAGGTGTTACAGGCTAGATCGGTGTGACTTGGAATCGGGGTCCCGACAGCGTTGGTATCAGAGCCTGACTGCCTGTAGGATTACCAAGCCAAACTGGTCGAAGTTGAGTCTAGAAATGCTTTAGTTATATAAGGGAATTGATTGTGGAAGGGAACGTAAGGCTCTTTTTACTCCTTTACCTTATGCCCTTCTGATCTGAGTCACCCTCTTCTCTTGTACGGGGATTAAGAACTAGGCTTCTCATCTTTCTATCAGGATCACGTGTTACTAATCCGTAGACTCGTAGGATTGATGGTCTCAAGCCTCAGTTCGGTTCCTACTACTTCCATGTGTTCTTAGTTGATCTCAGAACATTGATATTGTAATGTTAAGTGGTTATGCCACCATTTTTTGTAGGATGTCTCAAATCCTTTGAGCATTTACAGCCGTTATGCTGTCCGAGTCATCCCAGGTTTCTAAATATCTGATGCATTTGCAAATCCCTTCTTCCGTTCTCGATGTTCCTTTGGGCCAGATTAACCACACTAATCGTTGAGTTGAGGTACTCTGTTGCCTTGACATATATGTTGGAGTTATTATTATGACCCTAGGTGTCTTAGAGGACCACTTAGTAATCTAGCAATGCTTGCATCCCCAGTGTGCAGATTCTGGCCATTATTCTCGAAGCATCCCGTGATGCCATTTAGTTAGTAGGCATTCTATTCTGGGTTCTTGAACCCAAGATTCACTCCACTTACCTCCTGTTGATAGTGTTTGCTAGTTCCCTTAAGTTATTAGTAACCTTTGCATTAGTCCTCGAGGTCCGAGGTATATCGTTCTTCTAAATACCATGAACCATTCTTGGCAGGAGTTCGTTTGAACCAAAAGGTCACGACCAGAGTGCTCTTAATGAGTTCTCCATTCTACATTGTGAATCTGCCAGTTCTACCCTTTCTCCATGGGTTATCCGGAAGAAATGTTGAGCTTCGCCCGACATACTAATCTATGCATCCACAACTCAGAAAAAACATATGTTCCTTTGAGTTGTCCCTCTTTAGTTATTTTCTGGCCCTCGTCTATCAATTGATAGTCAGGAGTAATTGTGCATTTGTGTTATCGATGCCTATTATTCCTGTGGTCTGTCAAGCCATTCTAATCCGGAATGACTAGGAGAAACAAACTCCAGTACCTCGTCCATCTCTGGGATTGGGCCAAAGTAGTTGTATTCCACAGATCAAAATGCCAATCCAGCTTTTGCTCTGTTCTACCTTGGAGTGTTACCATCTTTATGTCAAGAATGTCATGAGAATTGCACCACCTCTTATGAATTCATTGACGCAGTGATACTCCTCGCCATCATCACTCGTTTCTTGGTCCCGTGTTATTGTAACCGGAACACCGACAAGTGAATCGTGATGCGTGAAATCAATACTCCTAGCAACTCTGTTGCTTG
This sequence comes from Triticum aestivum, assembly GCF_018294505.1. NCBI lineage: Eukaryota > Viridiplantae > Streptophyta > Magnoliopsida > Poales > Poaceae > Triticum > Triticum aestivum. The sequence goes on along the minus strand of NC_057802.1, from coordinate 353,823,371 downwards.
GTAGTTAAAGGACAATAATTTCATCCTTAGCGTGTTGGTTATTGAATCACTATACTAGGATTGATCGTGCTACCTTGTTCTTATTCTGGTGCACTCTTCAAACTTTGGGTTAGGATTGAATCCCTTGCTTATTTGATCATATCGTCTTGCTCTGAAAAGCAAGATTGTTCTCGATCTTAATAACATGTCGGTGGTTCGTGATTTTCCAAATATCTTCTTGGAAGTACCACCAGGTTGTCACCTGACCGCTATGTTGAGTTCGTGATCAAGTTGGTTTCCTGTAAACCACCCCTTCTCCAAGAATCCGTGTTGGATACCCCTGAGCTAGTTGGTCAAGCTAAACAACAACTTGGAGAGTTGGAAGATAAAAGCTTGCCAGCTTAGTTCATTTCAAGGGATATATTTGCGTGTGTTGAAGATAGATGATATCTTCATCGATTGGTCCCTGTGATCAGTTGTTGGACCTATTGTCGTATCAAGACTTTGATTTGAGTATGGGCTATCATCAAATCAAATCAGAACCAACGATGTTCATAATGTTGTCTTACTCGTGGTTGATCCCTCGAGCATACACCATTATATCTTTTGGGTCTGACCAATGCTATCACTTGTTCACATAATTATGGAATTCCATCTCCATGGAAACCTGGATGAATTGTTGTTGAGCCCATCAGCAACACTGCTACCTTCTCCATGACTCGTGTTGAACATCCAGCTAGTATTGGAAACTTTATAAGCATTATCTTCGTGTTCCGTTCATGAAGCATATGTTGGATGAAAGAAGTGACTTACTCTAATTCATGTGCATTAGATGCAAGTTGCCGCCGTGAATTCGAGAAAGTTTGTTTTGCTTCCTCTGGAATCATCCCAAGTCAGTCATGCATATGTGCGAAGTATACCGTGGTTTGGAGACTTGCAACCTTCATTCTATATGTATCCCTAGCACACCAAGCCACTAACTGACTTGTTCAAGGAGAAGGAGTTCCTTCATAAGAGCTAATCCGGACTTATGAAAGAACTTCGATATCCTCGTTGATGGTTCCCAACCAGAACTCGGTAGTGTTTTATTGTAAGACTACCATGTGGTCATGCTTGTCTGGGACAACGTGTTCACATGTTGTAGCAGAACCAGCTCATGTTTTGGAGCTTGCTATCGTAGTTCATCCCCTGAGAATCTTGCAACGTCTTCTCGTCGATTTGTGTTGCAAACCTTAATTTTCTTTCTAGACTTGATGAGTCTGGAATATACTGAACCAACTAGATCTGAATCTCAGGCAGATATGATGGTTGGAACATTTCCCAAGAATTATAATATTGCCCTCTCGATAACCGGTAAAGTGGATGTCGTGGCCAACACATCCAGCCGGAAGGCCTATTATTGTAGTATCTTGATTGAGGAAGTTGGCCACCTCCCCATAAGGATTTCGTAGGATTTACTCCACTAGTTATTCCTTATGGATTCCTGCGCACCCGAAGTCCGACCTACTACTTGATGTTCAAGATACCAAACCACATCTAATGGGTTACGCTAGAACATCAAGGAGAACATTAGAAGCGGAGTGCTAAATGTCTCTCGGTCGATCATCCAGATTTTGCTCCCTTGGCTTCGCTAAGGTGAAATCTGAGAAAGTGTTGTCCTCCTTTGCACCTGCATCCTCCATCACCGTTCATCATGGTAGTATGATGTGTTGCCAGGATCCTCGGCACGGATGTTGGTAAAACCTTGATGAATATGGAAATGCTCAAGTTCTTGAGAGCACGCGCAAGCACTAGGATTTATCGTCGGCATTAACTGCGATCCGCCCTCAGTTTCTTCGATTAGGCCATAACCATTCAAGCAGTGGAATCACTCTCGACTGTTGAGCTTCTCCCCAGTTACTAGAATCATTCCTAGCATTTCCATTTTTGTTCCCAGCTTGCGCCGTCATTGTGCCATCCTACCTTGGATTACCCTTCCTAGTAATTACTGATCAAGATCATCTTCAAGTGGTCTTACCATAAGTCCCATTCATTTCCGATGATATATAAAAAAAATCATCCATTTCGTTGTCTTCAACAAGGTATTCCACATCGTCCATTCTAGCCCGAGTGTGTCGTTCTCCCGAACTCCCTCGAACGATCGTTTGTGATTGCCTTAGGCTGGCATAAAGAGTTTCAATGATATTTATATCAAAAGTAATTCCTTTTGCCACTTAAGGGGATATTTCTACAAGTCACCTTCCCTAAGGTGCCGTTATGGAATCATGGCAATTGTCTCCTCGCTACTTTGAAACCATGCACCGTCTTATTCAGCGTGGAATTGTGTTTATCAACTTGAATCTTCGTTCTCTGTTTCACTTCATCCCTCTCTCGATGTATGTGTTGAGTCCCAGCTCAAGAGATACTCAACGTCGCATTCCGTGAGTTGATCGTGAGTTGCTCGATCTTTAAGGAGATCGATTTCTATAGAGTTTCCCTTGTCGTCATCGTGTCGGATGAAAATCTCGAAAGCAAAGACGTCAACGTTAATTGAAGCAACGGATCAACATCTTCGCGAAGAGCAATTGGATCATGAAGATCGTGTTGGCTTGTGTCCCTCTGTCTTCTTACCTCACGTCTTGAATCTCGGGACGAGATTCTTGTTTAGTGGGGGTGAGCTGTCACAGCCCCAGATCAGCCCTTGTTTGACTTTTGCTTGTTCCTCATATCATCATGTTTAATTTTCAAAGAAACTTGAAATGGGGATGTTGAAACCCTAGCACCAAATGCATTCAACTAGGTTCAAGTAAACAATATCTTTAATGAACCCAAATGCCCTTTAGAAAAGTTCATGATTTTTGTTCAAGGTGAAAACCTCTGCCAAAATGATGCACCTATTTCTAGGCCATCCTGGATTTTGAATTAAATCTTATTGTATTTGACTTTTGGGCATTTAAATGCTATAAATAATTTAAATGTTCAAATAATGTTGGAACTATTTTTGGGCCACTGAAATAATTCAGCAAGTGTCCATGAATATTTTCAGGATTTTAGGAAATGCCTTGGTATTTTTCCTAAGCCCAAAACAGAGGCAAATAATTAGAAAACAGAAACAAATTAGAAAAACAGAAAGCAGAGAGAGGAGATACCTACATGGCACCCACCACAGCCACCTGGCCGGCCCAGCTGGCGGCCCAGCCCACCAGGCGCTCTCCTGTCGCCTTCCTCCTCGCGCCAGTAGGCGAGGGCGCGTGCCCGACGCGCGCAGCTACACGCCGCGGCCACCTCCTCCCTCCCAGCCTGCCTGGCTCCTCCCCATTGCACCTAGACGGCGCCACGACACCCCCTCGACGCCTCGACCTCTCCCCCGAACGCTCTCCCCCTCCTCTGTTCTTCCCGCCCGAACGCCTCCGTCGCCGCCGCTCGCCACCACCGCGGACACCGCCATCCCGGCGACGCCCTGAGATGCCCAAGAGCTCCGCTAGTATCCCTCTTCCTCCTCGTCGAGCTGTGCAACGCCGGACGCCCCCGAGTGCCTCCACGTCGTCGTCTTCAACCTCCCAACGCCGGAGATCCCTCTCGCCGCCCCGCTCGCTCCGGTGCTTCCCCGAGCACGCCGAGGCCACCTCTGCACTCACTGTGAGCCCCTGCGTCGAACCCCCCTCCTCTCTGCTCCGTTTGCTCATTGTAGACGCCGCCCCCTTGCTCACCGTAGCACGCCGCCGCGCGAGCTCGACGCCAGCATCACTCCGGTGACCATTTGGTCACGCGCGGTGCCTAACACACTCACCGCACCTCGTAGCGTCTCGCTAGTGCATCCATTCACCCACTAGCACGCTACAGCAGCAAAACCACCGACGCCCGAACTCCGGCCGCCGCATTCGTGCTCGCCGCCGTCGACTTAGACCACCCCAGCTCCTCCCGCTTGGCCTACTAGATGCGCGCGAGCCCCAGCTACGCGTAGGACCAAACCGCGGTCGATTTGGTCGACCGTGGGCAAATCCCGAGCCCCTCCGCCGTCCCGGGTTTCACCGGCGACGAGCCGTGGACCAAGTCCGGCGGGTTTGACCCTGCTTGACCGGGGTTTGACTTCCCCCCTGACCCACTGACGTGTGGGGCCAGCCCCTGTTAAAAGTTAGTTTAGTTTAAAACCTAAACTTAATTAGGCACTGAGAGACTGACAGGCAGGTCCCACGGGTCAGGTTTGACCCTGGCCAGCCGTTGACTCGCTGACGCAGTGATGACGTCAGGCTGACGCAGTATTACATTTTCTGGATTTATTTTTAATCAGGAAATTCCAGAAAATAGTATAAACTTCTAAAAATCATATAAAATCAACCGTAGCTCAGAATGAAATAATTTATATATGAAAAATTATCAGAAAAATGCAATCTATCCATCTGTATCATTTTCATGCATGTCAAACTAAGTTATACCTGCTGTATAGGTGAAAACATGATAATGCACTATTTGAATTCATAGTTTGAATTTGAATTTGAACCTTGAGTTCAAATCAACCCAAACCTTTCTGTTGCTAGTTGCATTAGGCCAAATCACGTCATATTGCCATGTCATGATCATGCATCATATTGTGCATTGCATTGATTGTGTTCTTCCTTGTTTGCCGGTGATTGTCCCCTCTCGATAGCCGTGATTCCGACGATGAGTTCGATGACACCGATGAAGAACTATAATATCTTCAGAAGTGCCAGGCAAGCATAACCCCCTTGTTCATTCCGATACAATCCCACTCTCTCGCTCCTGCTCTCTTTACTGCATTAGGACAACAACGATTCAACTGTTACATGTTGCGGTAGTTGAACCCCTTATCCTCTGCATGACCTGTCATTGCCACAGTAAATAGATGAAACCCACTAGCATGAGTAGGAGTTGTTTGAGCCCTGATGTGCCTACTCATTCATGCTTGTTTGTCATGCCTGCTACTGCTTAGAGTTGAGTCGGGTCTGATTCATCGGGGATGAATTGGAATGGTGATGAACATGTCCTACTGTGTGTGAGCTAAGTGTGTGAACACGATTTGGTAAAGGTAGCGGTGAGAGGCCATGTAGGAGTACATGGTGGGTTGTCTCATTGAAGCCGTCCTCAGGAACTGAGTTCTGTGTTTGTGATCCATGATACAGTTACTACCACGCATTGGGCCCGAAACCAATGGACCCTCTCGGCTTCTTAATCACCCTTGTCCTCTGTCCAGGAGTTGCAAGTAGTTTCTGGTGTTTGTAGTATGCTGGAGGCCGTGGACAGCGCTGACCGAGGGGTGGGCTGTGATGCGGTAGGCACGTGGCACGGTGTACCGGGCGCCCGTTTGGTGTCTCGGGAACCCTGCACACATCGTTCGGGGCCGTATGTGGAAACCTCGGCCGGACTCCCTGCGGATGGAACCTGAATAGGCGATAAACCTGGACTAGAGACTTGAGTGTTTATGTAGGCTGTGGCCGACTCCCTCGCCAGGCTTCCGCTTGAAGGTTGCCGAGGTACACGACGTGTACATGGTGGTAAGTGGCGAGAGCGTGTGTGACGAAGTACACCCCTGCAGGGTTAATATGAACTATTCGAATAGCCGTGTCCGCGGAAATGGACTTCTGGGTTGCCTATAACAGTTCATAGACAAGTGAAAGTGGATACTCTAAAATGCGCAAGATAAGCGTGAGTGCTATGGATGGCGTTCTCGTAGGGAGACGGGAGCGGATCCATAGTGGTGTATTGATATGGTGAATATGTGGACTCGTGTGCGCCACCTCAAAAGAGTTGCTTGCAGTCGTAGTTCAGGATAGCCACCGAGTCAAAGCTGGCTTGCTGCAGTTAAACTCCACCACCCCCTTTGTTGATACCGATGCATATGTAGATAGTTCTGATGTAAGTCTTGCTGGGTACATTTGTACTCACGTTTGCTTATTTTATGTTTTGCAGAGAGACGTCAGTCTCGCTAGTAGTTCCGTGTGGACTTCGACGTTTAGCTTGATACCTCAGCTACGATCTTGTGCCCTCGGCAGGATCTGGTAGATAGTCAGGCTTCTCAGCCTTTTTCATTTGTAGATGTCTGTACTCAGACATGTTAAGCTTCCGCATGTGCTTTGACTTGTATGCTCTGAATGTTGGGTCATGAGACCCATGTTTGTAATATCTGGCTCTTCGGAGCCTAATGAATAAATACTCTGAGTCGTAGAGTCTTGTTGTGATGCCATGTTGTATTTGCACATATCGAGCATATTGTGTGTATGATTGAAATGCTTGGTATGTGTGGGATCCGACAACCTAGTTGTTTATCCTTGGTAGCCTCTCCTATGGGGAAATGTAGTCTTGTGCTCCATGAGCCATAGTAGTCCGCTACAGCCCGGTTCACCGGAGTCCTGCTAGCCCAGCACTACTGCTCCGGAACACTTGACTGGCCGGCATGTGTTTCATATCGTTCCTGTGTCTGTCCCTTCGGGGAAATGTCACGCGGTGACATCCGGAGTCCTGCCTAGCCTGCTACAGCCCGGGTTCCCGGAGTCCTGTTAGCCCAGTGCTACAGCCCGGATTCGCACGCTGCTGACCGACACGTTCGATGTTGATTCATGTATGCCTGTCCCCATACGTTAGTGCCGCTTTGGGTTCACGACTAGCCATGTCGGCCCGGGTTCTCTGTCATATGGATGCTAGCGACATTGTCATATACGTGAGCCAAAAGGCGCAAACGGTCCCGGGCCATGGTAAGGCGACACCCGTGGGATACCGTGCGTGAGGCCGCAAAGTGATATGAGGTGTTACAGGCTAGATCGGTGTGACTTGGAATCGGGGTCCCGACAGCGTTGGTATCAGAGCCTGACTGCCTGTAGGATTACCAAGCCAAACTGGTCGAAGTTGAGTCTAGAAATGCTTTAGTTATATAAGGGAATTGATTGTGGAAGGGAACGTAAGGCTCTTTTTACTCCTTTACCTTATGCCCTTCTGATCTGAGTCATACCCTCTTCTCTTGTACGGGGATTCAGAACTAGGCTTCTCATCTTTCTATCAGGATCACGTGTTACTAATCCGTAGACTCGTAGGATTGATGGTCTCAAGCCCCAGTTCGGTTCCTACTACTTCCATGTGTTCTTAGTTGATCTCAGAACATTGATATTGTAATGTTAAGTGGTTATGCCACCATTTTTTTGTAGGATGTCTCAAATCCTTTGAGCATTTACAGCCGTTATGCTGTCCGAGTCATCCCAGGTTTCTAAACTATCTGATGCATTTGCAAAATCCATCTCCCTCTGGTCGATGTTCCTTTGGGCCAGATTAATCACACTAATTGCTGAGTTGAGGTACTCTATTGCCTCGACATATATGTTGGAGTTATTATTACGACCCTAGGTGTCTTAGAGGACTAGTTAGTAATCTAGCAATGCTCGCATCCCCAGTGTGATGATTCTGGCCACTATTCTCGAAAGCATCCCGTGATGCCATTTAGATAGTAGGAATTCTATTTCTGGGTTTTTGAACCCAAGATTCACTCTACTTAACTCGTGTAGCTAGTGTTTGCTAGTTCCCTTAAGTTATTAGTAACCTTTGCATTAGTCCTCGAGGTCCGAGGTATATCGTTCTTCTAAATACCATGAACCATTCTTGGCAGGAGTTCGTTTGAACCAAAAGGTCACGACCAGAGTGCTCTTAATGAGTTCTCCATTCTACATTGTGAATCTGCCAGTTCTACCCTTTCTCCATGGGTTATCCGGAAGAAATGTTGAGCTTCGCCCGACATACTAATCTATGCATCCACAACTCAGAAAACCATATGTTCCTTTGAGTTGTCCCTCTTTAGTTATTTTCTGGCCCTCGTCTATCAATTGATAGTCAGGAGTAATTGTGCATTTGTGTTATCGATGCCTATTATTCCTGTGGTCTGTCAAGCCATTCTAATCCGGAATGACTAGGAGAAACAAACTCCAGTACCTCGTCCATCTCTGGGATTGGGCCAAAGTAGTTGTATTCCACAGATCAAAATGCCAATCCAGCTTTTGCTCTGTTCTACCTTGGAGTGTTACCATCTTTATGTCAAGAATGTCATGAGAATTGCACCACCTCTTATGAATTCATTGACGCAGTGATACTCCTCGCCATCATCACTCGTTTCTTGGTCTCGTGTTATTGTAACCGGAACACCGACAAGTGAATCGTGATGCGTGAAATCAATACTCCTAGCAACTCCGTTGCTTGGTAGTTAAAGGACAATAATTTCATCCTTAGCGTGTTGGTTATTGAATCACTATACTAGGATTGATCGTGCTACCTTGTTCTTATTCTGGTGCACTCTTCAAACTTTGGGTTAGGATTGAATCCCTTGCTTATTTGATCATATCGTCTTGCTATGAAAAGCAAGATTGTTCTCGATCTTAATAACATGTCGGTGGTTCGTGATTTTCCAAATATCTTCTTGGAAGTACCACCAGGTTGTCCCTGACCGATATGTTGAGTTCGTGAACAAGTTGGTTCCCTGTAAACCACCCCTTCTCCAAGAATCCGTGTTGGATACCCCTGAGCTAGTTGGTCAAGCTAAACAACAACTTGGAGAGTTGGAAGATAAAAGCTTGCCAGCTTAGTTCATTTCAAGGGATATATTTGCGTGTGTTGAAGATAGATGATATCTTCATCGATTGGTCCCTGTGATCAGTTGTTGGACCTATTGTCGTATCAAGACTTTGATTTGAGTATGGGCTATCATCAAATCAAATCAGAACCAACGATGTTCATAATGTTGTCTTACTCGTGGTTGATCCCTCGAGCATACACCATTATATCTTTGGGTCTGACCAATGCTATCACTTGTTCACATAATTATGGAATTCCATCTCCATGGAAACCTGGATGAATTGTTGTTGAGCCCATCAGCAACACTGCTACCTTCTCCATGACTCATGTTGAACATCCAGCCAGTATTGGAAACTTTATAAGCATTATCTTCGCGTTCCGTTCATGAAGCATATGTTGGATGAAAGAAGTGACTTACTCTAATTCATGTGCATTAGATGCAAGTTGCCGCCGTGAATTCGAGAAAGTTTGTTTTGCTTCCTCTGGAATCATCCCAAGTCAGTCATGCATATGTGCGAAGTATACCATGGTTTGGAGACTTGCAACCTTCATTCTATATGTATCCCTAGCACACCAAGCCACTAACTGACTTGTTCAAGGAGAAGGAGTTCCTTCATAAGAGCTAATCCGGACTTATGAAAGAACTTCGATATCCTCGTTGATGGTTCCCAACCAGAACTCGGTAGTGTTTCATTGTAAGGCTACCATGTGGGCATGTTTGTCTGGGACAACGTGTTCACATGTTTGCAGCAGAACCAGCTCATGTTTTGGAGCTTGCTATCGTAGTTCATCCCCTGAGAATCTTGCAACGTCTTCTCGTCGATTTGTGTTGCAAACCTTAATTTTCTTTCTAGACTTGATGAGTCTGGAATATACTGAAACCAACTAGATCTGAATCTCAGGCAGATATGATGGTTGGAACATTTCCCAAGAATTATAATATTGCCCTCTCGATAACCGGTAAAGTGGATGTCGTGGCCAACACATCCAGCCGGAAGGCCTATTATTGTAGTATCTTGATTGAGGAAGTTGGCCACCTCCCCATAAGGATTTCCGTAGGATTTACTCCCGCTAGTTATTCCTTATGGATTCCTGCGCACCCGAAGTCCGACCTACTACTTGATGTTCAAGATACCAAACCACATCTAATGGGTTACGCTAGAACATCAAGGAGAACATTAGAAGCGGAGTGCTAAATGTCTCTCGGTCGATCATCCAGATTTTGCTCCCTTGGCTTCGCTAAGGTGAAATCTGAGAAAGTGTTGTCCTCCTTTGCACCTGCATCCTCCATCACCGTTCATCATGGTAGTATGATGTGTTGCCAGGATCCTCGGCACGGATGTTGGTAGAACCTTGATGAATATGGAAATGCTCAAGTTCTTGAGAGCACGCGCAAGCACTAGGATTTATCGTCGGCATTAACTGCGATCCGCCCTCAGTTTCTTCGATTAGGCCATAACCATTCAAGCAGTGGAATCACTCTCGACTGTTGAGCTTCTCCCCAGTTACTAGAATCATTCCTAGCATTTCCATTTTTGTTCCCAGCTTGCGCCGTCATTGTGCCATCCTACCTTGGATTACCCTTCCTAGTAATTACTGATCAAGATCATCTTCAAGTGGTCTTACCATAAGTCCCATTCATTTCCGATGATATATAAAAAAAATCATCCATTTCGTTGTCTTCAACAAGGTATTCCACATCGTCCATTCTAGCCCGAGTGTGTCGTTCTCCCGAACTCCCTCGAACGATCGTTTGTGATTGCCTTAGGCTGGCATAAAGAGTTTCAATGATATTTATATCAAAAGTAATTCCTTTTGCCACTAAAGGGATATTTCTACGAGTCACCTTCCCTAAGGTGCCCGTTATGGAATCATGGCAATTATCTCCTCGCTACTTTGAAACCATGCACCGTCTTATTCAGCGTGGAATTGTGTTTATCAACTTGAATCTTCGTTCTCTGTTTCACTTCATCCCTCTCTCGATGTATGTGTTGAGTCTCAGCTCAAGAGATACTCAACGTCGCATTCCGTGAGTTGATCGTGAGTTGCTCGATCTTTAAGGAGATCGATTTCTATAGAGTTTCCCTTGTCGTCATCGTGTCGGATGAAGATCTCGAAAGCAAAGACGTCAACGTTAATTGAAGCAACGGATCAACATCTTCGCGAAGAGCAATTGGATCATGAAGATCGTGTTGGCTTGTGTCCCTCTGTCTTCTTACCTCACGTCTTGAATCTCGGGACGAGATTCTTGTTTAGTGGGGGTGAGCTGTCACAGCCCCAGATCAGCCCTTGTTTGACTTTTGCTTGTTCCTCATATCATCATGTTTAATTTTCAAAGAAACTTGAAATGGGGATGTTGAAACCCTAGCACCAAATGCATTCAACTAGGTTCAAGTAAACAATATCTTTAATGAACCCAAATGCCCTTTAGAAAAGTTCATGATTTTTGTTCAAGGTGAAAACCTCTGCCAAATGATGCACCTATTTCTAGGCCATCCTGGATTTTTGAATTAAATCTTATTGTATTTGACTTTTGGGCATTTAAATGCCATAAATAATTTAAATGTTCAAATAATGTTGGAACTATTTTTGGGCCACTTAAATAATTCAGCAAGTGTCCATGAATATTTTCAGGATTTTAGGAAATGCCTTGGTATTTTTCCTAAGCCCAAAACATAGGCAAATAATTAGAAAACAGAAACAAATTAGAAAAAACAGAAAGCAGAGAGAGGAGATACCTACATGGCACCCACCACAGCCACCTGGCCGGCCCAGCTGGCGGCCCAGCCCACCAGGCGCTCTCCTGTCGCCTTCCTCCTCGCGCCAGTAGGCGAGGGCGCGTGCCCGACGCGCGCAGCTACACGCCGCGGCCACCTCCTCCCTCCCAGCCTGCCTGGCTCCTCCCCGTTGCACCTAGACGGCGCCACGACACCCCCTCGACGCCTCGACCTCTCCCCCGAACGCTCTCCCCCCTCCTCTGTTCTTCCGCCCGAACGCCTCCGTCGCCGCCGCTCGCCACCACCGCGGACACCGCCATCCCGGCGACGCCCTGAGATGCCCAAGAGCTCCGCCTAGTATCCCTCTTCCTCCTCGTCGAGCTGTGCAACGCCGGACGCCCCGAGTGCCTCCACGTCGTCGTCTTCAACCTCCCAACGCCGGAGATCCCTCTCGCCGCCCCGCTCGCTCCGGTGCTTCCCCGAGCACGCCGAGGCCACCTCTGCACTCACTGTGAGCCCCTGCGTCGAACCCCCCTCCTCTCTGCTCCGTTTGCTCATTGTAGACGCCGCCCCCTTGCTCACCGTAGCACGCCGCCGCGCGAGCTCGACGCCAGCATCACTCCGGTGACCATTTGGTCACGCGCGGTGCCTAACACACTCACCGCACCTCGTAGCGTCTCGCTAGTGCATCCATTCACCCACTAGCACGCTACAGCAGCAAAACCACCGACGCCCGAACTCCGGCCGCCGCATTCGTGCTCGCCGCCGTCGACTTAGACCACCCCAGCTCCTCCCGCTTGGCCTACTAGATGCGCGCGAGCCCCAGCTACGCGTAGGACCAAACCGCGGTCGATTTGGTCGACCGTGGGCAAATCCCGAGCCCCTCCGCCGTCCCGGGTTTCACCGGCGACGAGCCGTGGACCAAGTCCGGCGGGTTTGACCCTGCTTGACCGGGGTTTGACTTCCCCCCTGACCCACTGACGTGTGGGGCCAGCCCCTGTTAAAAGTTAGTTTAGTTTAAAACCTAAACTTAATTAGGCACTGAGAGACTGACAGGCAGGTCCCACGGGTCAGTTTTGACCCTGGCCAGCCGTTGACTCGCTGACGCAGTGATGACGTCAGGCTGACGTAGTATTACATTTTCTGGATTTATTTTTAATCAGGAAATTCCAGAAAATAGTATAAACTTCTAAAAATCATATAAAATCAACCGTAGCTCAGAATGAAATAATTTATATATGAAAAATGATCAGAAAAATGCAATCTATCCATATGTATCATTTCCATGCATGTCAAACTAAGTTATACCTGCTGTATAGGTGAAAACATGATAATGCACTATTTGAATTCATAGTTTGAATTTGAATTTGAACCTTGAGTTCAAATCAACCCAAACCTTTCTGTTGCTAGTTGCATTAGGCCAAATCACGTCATATTGCCATGTCATGATCATGCATCATATTGTGCATTGCATTGATTGTGTTCTTCCTTGTTTGCCGGTGATTGTCCCCTCTCGATAGCCGTGATTCCGACGATGAGTTCGGTGACACCGATGAAGAACTATAATATCTTCAGAAGTGCCAGGCAAGCATAACCCCTTGTTCATTCCGATACAATCCCACTCTCTCGCTCCTGCTCTCTTTACTGCATTAGGACAACAACGATTCAACTGTTACATGCTGCGGTAGTTGAACCCCTTATCCTCTGCATGACCTGTCATTGCCACAGTAAATAGATGAAACCCACTAGCATGAGTAGGAGTTGTTTGAGCCCTGATGTGCCTACTCATTCATGCTTGTTTGTCATGCCTGCTACTGCTTAGAGTTGAGTCGGGTCTGATTCGTCGGGGATGAATTGGAATGGTGATGAACGTGTCCTACTGTGTGTGAGTTAAGTGTGTGAACACGATTTGGTAAAGGTAGCGGTGAGAGGCCATGTAGGAGTACATGGTGGGTTGTCTCATTGAAGCCGTCCTCAGGAACTGAGTTCTGTGTTTGTGATCCATGATACAGTTACTACCACGCATTGGGCCCGAAACCAATGGACCCTCTCGGCTTCTTAATCCCCCTTGTCCTCTGTCCAGGAGTTGCAAGTAGTTTCTGGTGTTTGTAGTATGCTGGAGGCCGTGGGCAGCGCTGACCGGAGGGGTGGGCTGTGATGCGGTAGGCACGTGGCACGGTGTACCGGGCGCCCGTTTGGTGTCTCGGGAACCCTGCACACATCGTTCGGGGCCGTATGTGGAAACCTCGGCCGGACTCCCTGCGGATGGAACCTGAATAGGCGATAAACCTGGACTAGAGACTTGAGTGTTTAGGTAGGCTGTGGCCGACACCCTCGCTGGGCTTCCGCTTGAAGGTTGCCGAGGTACACGACGTGTACATGGTGGTAAGTGGCGAGAGCGTGTGTGACGAAGTACACCCCTGCAGGGTTAATATGATCTATTCGAATAGCCGTGTCCACGGTAAAGGACTTCTGGGTTGCCTATAACAGTTCATAGACAAGTGAAAGTGGATACTCTAAAATGTGCAAGATAAGCGTGAGTGCTATGGATGGCGTTCTCGTAGGGAGACGGGAGCGGATCCATAGCGGTGTATTGATATGGTGAATATGTGGACTCGTGTGCGCCACCCCAAAAGAGTTGCTTGCAGTCGTAGTTCAGGTTAGCCACTGAGTCAAAGCTGGCTTGCTGCAGTTAAACTCCACCACCCCCTTTTGGTACCGATGCATATGTAGATAGTTCTGATGTAAGTCTTGCTGGGTACATTTGTACTCACGTTTGCTTATTTTATGTTTTGCAGAGAGACGTCAGTCTCGCTAGTAGTTCCGTGTGGACTTCGACGTTTAGCTTGATACCTCAGCTACGATCTTGTGCCCTCGGCAGGATCTGGTAGATAGTCAGGCTTCTCAGCCTTTTTCATTTGTAGATGTCTGTACTCAGACATGTTAAGCTTCCGCATGTGCTTTGACTTGTATGCTCTGAATGTTGGGTCATGAGACCCATGTTTGTAATATCTGGCTCTTCGGAGCCTAATGAATAAATACTCTGAGTCGTAGAGTCTTGTTGTGATGCCATGTTGTATTTGCACATATCGAGCATATTGTGTGTATGATTGAAATGCTTGGTATGTGTGGGATCCGACAACCTAGTTGTTTATCCTTGGTAGCCTCTCCTATGGGGAAATGTAGTCTTGTGCTCCATGAGCCATAGTAGTCCGCTACAGCCCGGTTCACCGGAGTCCTGCTAGCCCAGCACTACTGCTCCGGAACACTTGACTGGCCGGCATGTGTTTCATATCGTTCCTGTGTCTGTCCCTTCGGGGAAATGTCACGCGGTGACATCCGGAGTCCTGCCTAGCCTGCTACAGCCCGGGTTCCCAGAGTCCTGTTACCCCAGTGCTACAGCCCGGATTCGCACGTTGCTGACCGACACGTTCGATGTTGATTCAGGTATGCCTGTCCCCATACGTTAGTGCCGCTTTGGGTTCACGACTAGCCATGTCGGCCCGGGGTCTCTGTCATATGGATGCTAGCGACATTGTCATATACGTGAGCCAAAAGGCGCAAACGGTCCTGGGCCATGGTAAGGCGACACCCGTGGGGGTACCGTGCGTGAGGCCGCAAAGTGATATGAGGTGTTACAGGCTAGATCGGTGTGACTTGGAATCGGGGTCCCGACAGCCGCACGGGGTGCAGGACGACGACCACCGCCGACCCGCAACCATCCCGCCGCCGCCGACCCCGACCCCGACCCCTCCGGCGACCGGCCTCGCCCGCCCAGGTACCTCTCCTCCTTCCTCCTTCCTCCCTCTCCACCCTTCCTCACCATTCCCTCCCTCCCCTTCTGCCACTGTCACCCACGGCCTTGGTCAATCCCGCACAGCCGCCGCCGCCGACCCTCCCCTCGACCGTGGCAACGCCGCGTCCCTCCTGTCGGTCGTGCCGCAGCCGCAGTCCGTAGGCAGGGACAATCATGAAGTAAAAAGCAACTAGATATTGTTGTTCACAATTTCAGTGCAATATTCATGTGAAGGCACCAAAACACAAACTTGACCCCCCCCCCAATTTTCCTGGTTCTGTAGTTAGGCAATTACCACATGTTTTCCTGCAATGAAGCTGTTGTTATGATATGCAGGCATGAGTACTAGAGGGTGGCTACCATTGTTTGTAGGATTAAGGAAATGATCATATTATCACTGAAATATATTTAAAATGTCTATTTAGTGTTGTTTTCAGATATAACCTTGTAAGTAGAAATCTTAAACTGTAGCTGCAAACCTTTTCAATAGTTTGTCTTGTGCCCTCCATATTTAACTTTAAAATCAACTAAAACTTTAACTGAAACTTTAATTTAAACTTTAAGTGAAACTTTAATTAAAGTTAACTTAAGTCTTTTCCTTTAATACAAATTGTATGGTGGATGTCTTGTTGTAAAATTGTATGCATAGTCAGGCCCTTTCATGTTTTCAAGGAAACACCAGACTTTCCAGTTAGTGCTTTCTCAAACTTCTGCAATTTGCACTTCTTGAACTACTGCTTGGAACTAAACAGAATTATACAATGAACTTCTGCACGCTGATCTGAGTTGGACCATCCTCTGCAGCCAACTTCTCTTCGACAAGAGGAAGAAAGGAGAATCAGGGTAGGGTTTCATGGCTAGAAGATATATTGTTGTACAACAATTTGTTACAAATTGCATTTATTGGTATATGTACGCCAGTTTTGTCATATCAGGAGCTTAGGAACTTATCTTGACTAATTTATTATGGAAAGCTGTCAGAGCTCACTTCTAGAAATTAGCAATAGCAAAATGTGGTTAAGATTTAAGGCATCCGGACTAAGCATATGTTTTGGCATACAAGTATCTCTTTCTTCAAGACCGGTAAATCAAGTGGGTAAATAGATGCTGCTGCTGGACTATATGTTCTGGACTATATGTTCATTGGTACTATATGTTCAGAATGAGTTAACTTGCTGTCATTTATCAAAATTCATAATGTGTTGGACTATATGTTCATTGGTACTACTTGTGATGTTGCTGCTGTACTACTTGGGAATTTTGTCAACTTGTGATACTGCTGTTGTACCCCGAAAGGCCCTTGAGTTTGCTGAAATGTTGATTAACTTCCGTTCCGGCAAATTCGGGTACTCCATATGTCCTATTTTCAGCAAAGGTCATGCTGAAATTTTCCGTGAATTTTAGCATGACTTTGCTAAAAATAGGACATATGGGGCACTTGCGACTAATGCATGGGTCGGGGTATCTTAGTACTTAATTAAGTAGGATCAACTGCCTCTTGTGTTATACATATAGAAGTGTGATATCTACTCATAGTTATTACTAATGTCAGTTGCTCTTCATCGATAAACCCTAATCTGGTAGGATGACCTACTAAAAAAGCCCATACCACATATTCTATTTGGATGGCCCTGCTAACCCTTGACCATAAATACTTGAGATGGATGTAGCAGGCTTAAAGAAAGAAATGTTTTTAGGCCAACTCTACTAGGCCTGGCTGAAAATGCACAAGTGTGCATGACTAACAATATTCTATTGTAAAGCTAAACAGGAAAGAGGAACCACTCATCCTAACCATTTGCTCTCAAAATTACCACTTCACTTCTTACTACTGAAAATCTTAGACCATCTCCATTCACCAATTGCTCAAACCAGTTCGAAGGGCGTGTTTTCACCACACTGTGGATTATCTTATTGGACCCAACAGAGATGATGTAGTTTTGAATTATGAACATAGGAAATGTCGTCATCGGACGACGAAAGTCTCCTGGGGGAGTGCGGCTGGTGCCACGACGGTCGAGGTCTGTGCGACAGGCCTCACCTGGACGATGATCGGCGCTTCAGCATTAAGATCGAGGAGACCTTCGAAGTTGAAACGGTACGCAACGACGACAAGTGTTTTTTTCATAATTAAGCATGACTTCAACTATTTCAACGTGTAATTTTCATCTTTTACAATTCGAGTATAGTTTATCCCATGCCATGCAAGACGCTATGTCTTGGAGAGGATGGATTTTGAAGACCATGAAAATTTTGAAACGAAGAAAATTCACCTAAGGACACGTCATAATGTGGATTTTGAAGTAAATCTGTATAATGCTGAGAGCGTAACCCATTTTGGTTGCAAAAATTGGGAAGCATTTTGCAAGATGTATGGTTTTGATGAGGGTATGCTTGTCACCATGGATCTTGGTGATCCTGACATCGACCAAGACAATATGGACATTTGGGTCCTTGTTGATACGCCTCCAGTTCTACCGCCATGTGAGTTTCTCAAACATAGTTAATTATTAACTAATTTATATTGTTTATTTCAAAATAGTTGACAACTTATTTCCATTGACAGCTTATTTTGATTGTTCAAACAATTTGCGGAACATGGTAGACAAAACCCACTACACCGATGGCTCCGAGTTAACTTATCAGGAGAAAAATCATCTGGTCGGATTTTGTACTGATCTTGAGAATTACAATATCTATAATCAAACTCCTCAACATTATGGTCAATACGTGCCACTAGTGCACGTGTTGAACTACGGTAACTACCATGGAGATACCCTGGTAAGATTTTTTACTATTACGACATCCGTGCATCTTTTGCATACTTCTAAAACTAGTACATCATTGCTAACTATGAAGTTATTACTATGTTTTTCAACAGAGAATCCCAGAGGATTGTGTGCCTCATTTGATGTATCAGAATGGCAGCCTTCACGTTTTGAACATATATCCAGGTCATCCTACGAATCTCAACTGTCCATACCGGATTTCTAGAAGAAGTGGAGACATGCTAATCAGAGAATGGAAAAAATGTATGGACAGTCGTAAGGAGGTTCTTGGAAGCAAAAGGAAGCGCCGCGCAAGAATTGGAGACAGGATGATCTCCATTCTCCATAATGGAGAGTCAGGGCCTATATTGTTTTATGCTATTTTACCTTAAATAGGGTATTTAGGTCCTGCCTAATACTGATGATCATGTGCTAAGAACAATTAAGTAGGGTTGGTTCGATGACTATCAGGATGATGATCGTATGACTTGTTATTAATAACGAGTAGAAGTTGTATGATGATGATTTGTAGGACTTGTTAGGATTAGTATTACTTTCGACAAACTCGCTACTCGCGGTTTCGAGACTTGTAATGTTATAACTTTGTTCGGTATTTGAAATTCAGAGACTAATATGATGAATTGTATTTGGAGACTAATCTTCTATTGTATTCGATAAATCTGTTGTTTATATGTTGTGCTCTCTATATTATGTGTAGTAATAAGTTTTGTAACCTGTGCAAAAATCAGAAATGAAAAAAATCCCTAATATTCATACTAGTGGCGCACCACTCAACACACTAATGGCGCACTGCAGAAAGGACACTAATGGCGC
Source organism: Triticum aestivum (assembly GCF_018294505.1). Taxonomy (NCBI): domain Eukaryota; kingdom Viridiplantae; phylum Streptophyta; class Magnoliopsida; order Poales; family Poaceae; genus Triticum; species Triticum aestivum. The sequence continues at coordinate 353,804,730 of NC_057802.1, read as the reverse complement.
ATCACCCCCTAGTGCGCCATTAGTATGCCAAAGCACATGGGTAAATATGGCCCCCTGGGAGGCATACTAATGGCGCACGGTGGGCTATACTAATGGCGCACTGCATGGTGCGCCATTAGTATACCAGATACTAATGGCGCACCAGGGGTGCGCCATTAGTATTTAATTCTAATGGCGTGGTGCTAGTGGCGCACCAGTAGTGCGCCATTAGTAGGCAAAGCTGGTGCGCCACTAGCAGGCCTTTTCCTAGTAGTGATGGGGGTGCGGGATGGAGCACCGTCGGCCCCGGGAGGTCGAGCTAAGGAGAAGGTGCGATGCGATGAGTGTACAACCTCTTTGGTGGAGCCGAGTAGGCCTCGGCTTCGTCCGAAGAGTCGGTGAGGATGATGCGGTTCCGGTGGAGCAGGTTTAGGCGGCGCTGTGGGGATGGAGCAGCCGCGATAGACGAGGCGATCGTCGGAGCAGCTCCTTGGAGGTGGAGGACGGAGCGGCTGAACCGGCGGGACGACGAGATGGATGACGGATCCTCATCCGGGGAGGTGGACGAGGGATGTCGAGCTGTTGCGGTGGACGACGTCGTCGGGGAAGAGGCTCCGGCTGGGCAGCGGTGAGGTGGCGGACGGAGGAGGGTGGGGTTTCGCGGCTGGAGTGGAGAGGTTATGGCGGCATGGGATTTCGAATGGCAAAAAGGAGGCAGTGGGAGGGGGTGAACCATGACTTAGGGACGCGCTTGTCCAAAATGTAGGGTGTGTTACAAAAGTACCCCGCACCGATTTGAACTAGCAGCCCTTTCGGCTCAGGGTTAGAAGGGGGATTTCGCGTGTCGGGATTTGGCAGCTGGAGGGAGTTTTAGCGCGCGTTGTAATTTCGGGATAGCAAGGCGCGGGTTGTGAAGGCGCCAGTTTTGGGAGCACGATATCTGAATTTTCGGGATATAACAAGGCGCGGGTTGAATTTTAGGGACAAGCCTAACGTGTAATATTGTACTTGTACATACCAAATCAATTCGCACTTCCCTCAACCAAAAAGAAAACGAAAAAAAAATAAAACTATTCACACCACACAAAGAGAGAGTCTTGCCCGTTTTACTATAAAAATGCTATTTGAAGCTACTCATACCAACAATTTAGTGCAATTAAATGCTATTTGGTAGTATGAATCCATGTTATGTCCAATCAAATTTTTTCGCTTGCTGTATAATGCATGTAACCTACTCATACCAACATTTTAGTGCATTCCAAATGTCTATACTACCGCTGCAATTCGAACCGAATTTGAATCCGTTTCTCTATTTCAATAACAAATCTACAATCATGATTGTTGCCAACTTCAACCATCATTCGTGTATTACCTTAATAACACACCACATGATTACTATAGAGATAGATATGAACTATGTGTACTACATGAACTCGAATTCTATTTTTTGAATACACTTGATGTTGATTCCAAATAATAGTACATTTGATGTACTAACTATATATTCATAATCTAAACCATGTTCCATACGTGTACACCGTGTTTATCACACATAGTATAGTGCCCCGCCCCCTACATTATGACAAGTATTTAGAACTGAGCTGCAAAAGCCACACATTAGCCCAAATTATGATCAATGTTCTATATGTTATACGTAGTACTAGCAAGATGCCCATGCGTTCCACAGAACATCAACATGATCAAGGGGAGGCCTAATTTGCAAATATGGAGAGGGGTGTGGGTATCTTTTTTCAAAATTGCCATAGTTTCCTTCCTATCCGTCAGATATAAATCGGACGGCCTATATTGCAGGATGGCACCATCATCAACAACTCCGTTTTTTATAAGAGTAGAGATAAAATATATTATATGTAGTATAACATGTTCATAACCACACCATGTGTATCACCGTTATATATATTCACACATGCGTCGGTTTAAAACACTATGATAAATTCTTCAAATATCCGAATTCGCTTTTTATAATGAAGTATGATCTCTATTCGTCTTTTACACCCACACAATCCTCTTATCTTTGTAGCTAGCTAGCGCTAACTTTCTCTCGTGCATGCAGACGCCCGCATCCCTCTAACCCTCCCTCAACATTCTCTAGCTCCATCGCGCAAATTCGTCTTTTCACTTTAGGTCGTTCACCCACGGTGTGTGTAGGCCCCCCAGCTCCTTCTTTACGGCACACATCGATCGATATGCCTCTCTAGCCAGGTGTGCCTAGCACAAAACACAAGCTTCCCCTCTTCTCTTATCACCGTCCATGCCTCACTCCCACCACTCTTTTCATCGATCTCGTACTCGCACACTTCTCCCCCCTCGATATAGTATGACTCTCGCACCACCTCCTAGATGCATCCCTCTCTCTCTATCCTTCTCCCCGTGCCTCATTTGCTTCTAACACACACATGCATGTATACCGATCGATCTCCCAACATATACCTAGGTCGACTTTAACTATTCCCCCCCATCGATCGACGTACCTCACAAGTTATGTCTCTCCTTTCTCTGACAAAGGACGATTGATCTTCCTATGTAGTTATGTCTGCTTACCACATCCATATCGCCCCCCATCATTCGTGCATGCCTCCTGACCCGTCTCTCACACGCACGTGCACAGACAGGCAGCCATCCCCTCTCTTATTGATATTGCAGGCGTGCCCTCCGGTTGTCTAGCAAGCCTATCCCACCATTTGTTAGAAGCAACTCCACTACCACCCCCTCCAACACTCTAGCTCTGTCTCTCTCCCAACCTTATTCCTCTCCTACACATATGCATGGATGACGATCGATCTCCCTTAATACATGAGGTAGATCGATCTCCCTTAATACATGAGGTAGGCCTCTCTCCTCCTCCACACATATACCAGCCATTGTACCTCTATAGTTAATTAGGCCTCCCTCCCCCCCCCACCACACACCGATAGTCGAGCGTTGTAGGTAGGTATCCATGCCACAGAGACAAACTGCACATGTCCCCTCTCACGTTCCAGTAGGCCAGCCACTCTATATCTTTGACGTGGGCACACACAAATTCGATGGCACTCTTTATCGATCGCGCGCGCACACACACATCATCCCTCTCTTCGATTCTATGGACACCTCAAGCCGATGATACCTCCACTCTCTTCTCGTGGATCGCCCCCTCTATATATATGATATATCCAGGACTCTATTTCACACACATTGCATATGTTACATTTTTTGATTGACCCCACCCTCCCCTCCCCCCCCAAAAAAACTCTCACGAACCCACACACTATATCTCTCTACGTTTGTAGTATCTCTCTCACACAACCCCACGTAGGTGGTGTACGTATACAAGAAGAGAATAGGTGCACCGTGCACGTACTCACGCTTCGTGCCCAGCCACACCCGCGCGGGTACAGGGTGGAGCTCATTTCTGTACGAAATGGCAGCCCACGTGCTAATTTGAACGCGTGTAGCGGTTGTTTACCTACGGAGGTCGTGTACCACGCGTGCACGAAACAAAGTTCGACTTGATGCGTTGGCGCGTTATTTTTAAATAAAGTTATATCGCTCAATGGCACGTACACAGAATATAAAACGATTTTTATGGAGAAAAAGGTAGTCCGCTCCACTATATACAATGGAGCCTGCATGCCTGGTTTGTCTCTCTTCAGAGTATCTCACACAAGGCTGCGGTGGCCTCTCTCTCTCTCTCACCGTTGGTCACTGATCCGGCCGCATCCCGTCCGCTGGCGGAAAGGGAGGACGTGCATCGTTTCTCCGTTCGACGGCGCCGAGGCAGCACGTCCCGAACTGTGGCACACGCCGTTCTCTCTGACCAAGCTCCAGCGTGGTAGGGCCTACGCCACCTGCTCGCTGCCGCAGTATGCGCAGATTCCGCCCGCCGCCGCTCACCTAGTTACATCCCGACGACCTCCAGGTATCCCCTCCGGCCTTGCTCCACTGCCCGTCTTCCCACGTCGCTGCATGTGGATCTTCCATAGTTCTTTGCCAAAAACGTAGCTCGTCCGGCGTACTTTCCATATTGCAATCTCGTCCTCACACCGTTTTAGACAAACACAACCGTGTTGTTGCCTTCCCTTAGGACAAGGAATATTCTTCTTTTTTGTCGTCGCATGTGTCATCAACTGTTATTAGCCAGTAATTGTTTCCTTTCTACCTCTTTTTTGCAAACAGGGCTATCCATTTCACCTCGTTGCTATTGCGACCTTTTGGTGAACTGCACAAATCACTTTTTTCTTAAGAGTGTTTTGTGCAGTTCTGCCAAAATGTCACACGGGCAACGTCTCTACATTTCATTGCGACTGCACAAAGGGAGATTGGTTTTTCTCTATCCTCCTCATCCAACTCCGAGCCTAATCTTCTCCAACTAGTTAGTCTTAAGAGAGACTGCAAAGGTGACCGGCTTCTATTTGTGTGTTTATTATTTCATCAGCAGTCCTCTATTATCGTAATCACACTTGATATCTTTGGAACAGGGACGCTCAACTCTATTTTAGTGGAACTGCACAAAATGATCGGAATGGTGCATGCTCCAGACAGCTACTTTTTCCCCAACATGCCTTGTTGATTTAGACAGAGCTGGGGGGACGTTGCTGCCAATGAAAGCATGGATCAATTTTAATTTAACACCTTCTCACAACTTTGTCTTCAGTTGTGATGTAAATATTAGCTCTGATTAGCAAGGAAGTTAGTTTTTTATTGTTTCTGAAAGAGCATTGATGGCAAGACACACGAAACAAAAGCTGAAAGCTCACACCATTGTACAATTTCATGTCGCTGGAAAATTATTTGCATAGTACGTCTATTATGTAAACAAATGCTGGAAGCTTGATAGCATTGCCAGAAGCCTCTTCGGCATCCGGGTCCATGTGCCATGCACAAAATTATACTCCTTCGTTCCTAAATATTTGTCTTTTTACAAATTTCAAATGGGCATATTTTAGAGTGTAGATTCACTCATTTTGCTTCGTATGTGTACTCCCTCCGTTCCTAAATATTTGTCTTTCTAGAGATTTCAACAAGTGACTACATACGGAGCAAAATGAGTGAATCTACACTCTAAAATATGTCTATATACATCCGTATGTAGTAGTCCATTTGAATCTCTAAAAAGACAAATATTTGAGTAGTCACTCGTTGAAATCTCTAGAAAGACAAATACTCCAGAGTATATTTAAGAACCGAGGGGGTAGTGCACAGCCGCATGGGAGACTCAGACCGGTCGTTGCGCCGCATTAATAGTGAGTAATGAGCAGTCAAATCATAAGCCCCACCTTTCCCACTGTAAGTTGCTCGGAAGAAGCAACCATCAATACGCTCTTCTTTGAATCCGCTCATACTACTCCATCCGTCACTGTTTATAGAGCGCGCTTCAGAAAAAGAGAAAATCTCTGGGACCAAGGCGACTAGCGATCGGCCTGAAAAATAGCATTGGTAGTTATAGCACGGCGTCTATTACTAGAGGAAATAATGCGTACACACATGCATGCAGTGCTTCCACCCCGGGTAGACACATGCATGCACTCACTCCACTCCGTAGTACTACATCGAGAGAAAATTGCGGTTACCACGCCCTAATTAATTGAGCATTAAACCAAACGCGTCTAAAGTCTCTCTGGTGGTGGAAATGCATTGAGATAAATGCATCATAATGAAGCGCGCCCTGTAAACTGTGACGGAGGGAGTAGTATGAAGGTGCAAAACCAAGTACGCGTATGGCCAGTCGGCCAACGCACCTCGTCTTAGCATATCACTGACATGTGGGACCGGAGTGTGAGCAAACCAATCTCAATTGACGGCAAAATGGCCAACCCGCCATTCCTTCAGAGAGACAAGGAGCGAGAACACACAGACGGGCTCACACGGAGGCCAAGATATATTCGAGCATGGTTGATCGATATCATCATTACATGTTGGGCTGTCGTTTTTTGCCCTTCTCCGGAATAAATGTGTACTTTATCAAAGATTAAGAAAAATAAGAGTACAGAGGCTCCACCATGCAGTTCTAGTAGTAGTACTACTCATACTACTAAACCTTGCGCTTGGCTCTTCGCCTCTTCGTGAAGTCGAACAATGATGGTACTCCGCATGTTCGGTACTATAGTGTGTGCCTCTGGCAATCTGACACCAAATGAACTGATGCATGTCCACCGCCTAGGCGAGGTACGTTGCATTAGTCAAAAGGCGTAAGCGAGCTTCACCTTGTGCTGCAAGCTTCTCCTCGTTCTGCGAGTTGACGGGACACACCAACAAGTAGTGCTAGTCCATACTCCCTCCTTTCCGGTTAATATGGCTTAATCTTTTTTGCGGGTAAATGAGAGAGCTTTATTCATATATAAGCATTCTTAGGACGATCAGCCAAGACACTGGTCACTAGGAAGCGAGGTACCCCACAAAAAAAGAAGTAGGAAGCGAGGTGTTTCATCAAGCCAGCTCTCGGCCACATTCAAAGTGCAGCAAGCACGGTTCGCACAAAGATGCGCCGCAAGGTTTGCTGACCTGTTTACATGCTGAATAATAAAAAAGAGAGGAAATATTACCGAGCGCTCCTATTTGTAACAGGATATGAGCCAGAATTAAGCGAGAATTGTGGCGAGTGTTCCATGCAATCAACTTCCATTATCACATGTGAGAACCCTCGAAGAGAACCAAATGTGTTGAAGATTGCTTTATTACATTTTAAAAATATAATAAGAGTGCAGACGCTCCTCCATCCGGTTCCTAGTACTAGTAAACTTTGCTATTGGCTGTTCGCCTCTTCGGGAAGTGCAACAATAATAGTACTAGTATAGTGTATGCTTCTGGCAATCTGACACCGAATTAACTGTTGCACGTCCACCGCCTGAGCGAAGGACAGCTTGCATTAGTCAAAAGTTTCTCCTTGTCCTGCGAGCCACCGCGCGTAAGCTTCTCCCGTCCTGCAAGCTTCTCCTCGTTCGGCAAGTTGACGGGACACAGCGAAGTAATGCTAGTCCATACTGCCTCCTCTCCGGTTAATATGGCTTAATTTCAAACGAGATAAATACACTGGCTGTCACTGTATATTTGTAAAAATACGGTCAGTGGACTTCATAATACGCCCATTGCACTCAATATATACATTTTCCAGTGTTTATACGGTCACTAGCTCACCCTGGCTGAGTATGTGTGTGCATGCACGTGTAGGTTGAGCACTTGAGCGTGACCGTGTGTGTTCCATCGTGTGCTCGGACATGCATGCATTAGGGCGTCGCGCGTGTTTTTGCGTCCATGTGTACGTGTGACTATTGCATAGACGTAGGGGGAGTACGTGTAGGGGGCACTAAAGGAGCAGTCAAATCACACAGTAATTTAGTCAGAAGAAGCAACCATCATTTCACTCTTCAATGACACGTACGCAATATAAAATGGTTGATATGGAGAGAAAAAGAAAACCACTATATATACACTAGCAGGAGCCTAAGCTACAAGCCTGCTTGCTTGGGTTGCTCTCTTCACAAGCATCGAACGACGGTGGCCACACCGCTGGTCACATATCCGGCCTGATCCCGCAGCTGGGGAAGGGAACAATGTTCTGCGTAGACGCGGTCGACATAGGCGAGGGAGAAAATCCACAGTCGGTGCGTCCCAATCGGGGGTCACCGCGGTATGGGCCGATGTCGCGTCCCAACCGCCTTTCTAGCTACAGCCCGATGTCCCAGGTAGTCCATCTTCCTTTTGGAGCCGGCTTGCTCCACTGCCGCAGCTCCCCACGTAGCTCCATCTCCATGTCGATCTTTCTCTACTTCTACCGGCTTCTACTTGTGATGAGTTTATGTCTCATGAACTAGTGCCAGTACTATTATTCTAATCACACTTCTTCAATATCTTTGCCATCAGGGATGCTCAGCTCAATTTTAGTGGAACTGCACAAAAGCATCGTATGATCCGAGGGTGCCAGCCGTCTTTCCTTCGACAGGTTCTACCTGGCCAGGAAATTAAATCCTGTTTAGGGTTTAGGGTTTGAGTCGTAGTGACCCCATCAGTAGTTTTTCTTTCGTACACGCTCTCACAACTTTTGTCTTTAGTTGTGAAGTAAATATTGGCTATGATCTGTGAATCATTGAGATGCATCAGCATGCGTGTTAGTTTTCCTTTGTATTTGATGGAATGTTGTAACGGGGCAACCTTGGAGTAGGAATGAAAATGGAGTGGAAAGTTTCCGTTTTTCCAGAGAAAAAATGGAAACGGATAGAAACCAACGTTTCGTTTCGTTGGATCGCGCCATCGAGCAAAACCAACGTTTAAATCACGTCTGTCGCATTCGTGTCTCACCCTCCTCCACGGCTCGACCCCACACGGTCCCTCGACATGCCACTCACCGCAAACCGAGTATACGATAACTTCCCCGCCTGCTTGTCGATGGATCGCGCCATGGAGTACTAGTATTACTGGAAGAGATTGACGAGTTGGGGAGGACAGCTAGCTATAGCACGGACTCCCAAGAATTTTTTGCATGCATGTTGTGGCCGGCTATTGCGACCTTTGAACGCGGAGCAGTCGCGTGCACCAGGAAGCGGCGCGGGCGACGCTCTCTCGGTCGGCGCGCCGCTTCAATGCCGGCGCCAGTGAGAGGTCGCGTCCGCTCTGGCCGAGCATGAATGCGGCACTAACCGTTTCGGGCAGGAAGCACACGCGGGTGATGAAGAGGGTTCGGGTTGGTCAGGAGCGGCCGTGGCAGCGGTCTGGACGCCCGCAAATAAGAGATGTTGTACGTTAATATTGCCGCGTATATAATTAACAACGTAAATAATGTGCCAGTTGGACAAGTATGATTGGAGATGGAGATGGAAATGGAATTTTACGTAAACACGGATATGCATGTCTATGTCTATGTGTGTGTGCGCGACGACTCTCGCGACCTGGAAGCGGGGGCGTGTTTTTGATTGAGTTTTCTTTCTTGGTACGTTAAAAAATTGTCCGCCAGTTTTCGTTTCTTTTTTCCGGGAATGCGCATAGTCTATTTAAAACCACTGCTATGGAGATATTGTTTTACTCCATTATAGCCTCTTGTTTGATAGAGTTTCTCGCGTCTCGCTCTCTCACCCTCTCCATATCAAAACACGATGACAGTGTCCACACTATCTCTCTCCTCACCGGTGGTCACAGATCCGGCCGAATCCTGTCCGTTGCGGGAGGTGAGGAGGTGCAGCGTTGACGTTGTCGCCGTCGGCGATGGAGGAAGCCGATGCGCACCATCCTCTCGGAGCCGGCGCTGGCGCGGATGAAGGTCCTCCGCGCCCTTGTTCGCTACCGTCGTGTGGGCAGATCCCACCCACCCACCTAAGCGACATCTCGCCCACCTGAGGTATAACTTCTTGTACTGGTCCAGCTCCCCAGGTCGCTGCATGCAGGTTTTCTTCTATGCGACTACTCCCCAGCTCCCCATGTATAGTAGCTAGGGTTCTTCGGCTGGTCCAACATCACCTACTATTATAGAGGAAATGCCACTCGAAAAGTTGTCCTGATTTATGCCTCGGTGGAGGTATACATTTTGTTTCGACAAAAAGTACATGGTGGTTGTGCGGTCATTGTCCATATGCTCCTATTGCTGCTGCTAATCTAATACTATCACTGGTTAAATGAAGAAATGCTTTTTTTCTCGGGTATCTTGGTTTAGTTCCCATCAAGATAATCATGATGCTTCTGTTTGTTGGTGTACTTTTCATAATTCTTTTTGACAATTGAGATGTCGTTGTTAATCTTGTAAAACAAAGTAACAACACTATATCCCTTTTTTATATTTTTGGAAACAACGATGCGTATCTCCATACCCAGGCATGTCTTCCTCAATTTTAGTGGAACTGCACAAAATTGGATGGCCATTGTTGTTCCGCTTCACTGTCCTCTGCCACGTGGTTCTTCCTTCCTCAAGCTTGACTACTGAGAAGAAACAGACCACAGTGAGGATTTGTCGAACTTCATAGGTGCCTCACCCAAACTTGATGCCAAATGGATGATGCATCACCACGATGACCTATCGATGCTCATGGTTGCGCCTCATGGTTGCGTCGACTGGTGAAGCTGATCGATTTTCAATGAAAAGCAAGCTGTCTTCCATCAGTGCTCTTTGCTTGTTACCCACAAAGATGATATCCTTCGTCAGTTCACCTTGGTTGCGTTGGAGATGCGGTCGTCTTTCACGTTGGTGCAATTTTATCACACAATTGGCTATGAACCAAATGTTTCCTCGAAGAAGGATCGACGTTGGTACTAAGGGCATAAGTTTTGTATTGATTTCTAAGCCTTCTCACAACTTTGTCTCCAGCTCCCCTGTAATTTTCTTTGTCCGGCTATTAACTTTGATTAAAAAAATGGTGTGGACTAAAAACCCGGATGGACGTAGTAGCCCTCCATTTTTATTTACTCCACATATTAGATTTGACCGAAGTCAAACTTTGTAAAGTTTGACCATGTTTAGGCCAAACACAACAAACCATAATTATTAGAGAGGGTAAACTATACATACTCTCAAACCATTCCGATAATTGAAATTAAAATTCTTTATTTGTACACACTCTCACACGTTTCCGATAATTGGCGCATGTGTGGTTGTTCACTTAAGGGAGGGCAGTGTACCGCACGTGATGGACAGGAAGTGCGACCAGGACGCGTGGATCGTTAGTCATCGGAAGTACTCCCTCCGTTCCTAAATATTTGTCTTTCAAGTGGTTTGCAATGGACTACCACATACGGATGTATATAGACATTTTTTACAGTGTAGATTCACTCATTTTGCTCCGTATGTAGTCATTTGTTGAAATCTCTAGAAAGACAAATATTTAGGAACAGAGGGAGTAGTAGTTTTCTTCACTGGTACGTTAAATAAAGAGTTTTGTTTCGTACTTACACAATTTAAAACGATTGTTATGGAGAGAATAAGAAAACCACTCCACTATATATTAGTCGTATACATGAGTACTATATGGACGCAGCTTCATTGACTTTAGTGCACCTGCCTTTGGGTTTATGACAGGTGGGCCCAAAATGTGGCTGGCCCACCTGTCATACAGCCAAAAGTAGGTGCAATTAAGGCACCGGAGCTCAGTCCGTACTAGAGTATATATATAAGTTGGAGCCTCAGCACTTGTTTGCTAGGGTTTGCACTCTCCACACTCTCGCCGCACTACATATATATATACATGCTGGAGGCTCAGCGTTCCTTTGCTAGGGTTTGCTATATTCACTATCTCTCACCCTCTTCACCAGATCTAAACAAGACTGCATTGTGGCCTCTGTCTCTCTCACCCCCCTCACAGACAGCTGGCGAAGGAGGCGTCCGGATCCCGTCACACCGGGAAGGGGAGGAGGTGCAGCGTTCACTCTATCGCCTTCGGCGAGGGAGGCAATCCACTGCCGGTTACGCTTTTCTCTTTCACCCAGCACCTGTGCGGGAGGGCCACCGACCCCTTCTTCCTCGCTGCCGTACGTGGTGTGAGAAGATCCGACCTCTCGCCGCACGCCTTGCCACATCCCGACGACCCTAAGGTATAAGTTTCTCTGAAACCATCATTGGTCTAGCTGCATGCTGATCTTTTTCGATTCTGTAGTTGAATCTAGGTCTTGGTTCAAAGAGGAAAGAAGGGTGCGGTAGGGTGGAGCATGAATCTAGGACGTGGTTCAATGAGGAAAGGAGGGAGGGAAAGTAGTATAGACTAGCTATCCAGCCGCTTTGTTGGTCGAAAAGGGAAAAAGGGGGTAACCCAGTACACACATCTGTAAGGAACCCAACTCTTTGTTGAAAAGGGAAAGAAACTGGGGGGTCGGGTAGTTTGTGCAGGACTAGATTTGCTGCCCTCAGATATGGGACCAACGCAGATATGCTGCTTGGCTACATACTCTGCATCACCCATTTATACGTGTGGACGCACATGGTGCTGGCATGTCCCATGTCCCATCCACATGATCGTGCAGTGTGTTTTGAGATGTTGTGCTACTTGTATTGGTACTGTTTTAAATAAATATTGAATTGGAGCTATTGTATTTTAAGCAATGCCACTCTCAGAATTAACTACTGAACTATTTTAAGAGAATTTCTCTGTTAATATGAATCAATGCAACCGTTTTAGAAATGATACTGTCCTATACTTTGTTTTCCATCAAGATAAGGTAGATGCTTGTTTTTGTGGCCGCATGTTTCATCCTCCTTTATTGGCAGTAATTGTTTCCTTTTTTGCCTCTGTTGAATCAGGGATGTCTATTCAAATTGTTGCTATAGCAAACTTAAATGTCTCACCGGCGACTTTACTTGATTTCAGAGTAACTGCACAAAACGAGCTTGCCTTCATCCACATGATCGTGCGGTGTGTTTTGAGATGCTGTGCTACTTGTATTGGTACTGTTTTAAGTAAATGTTGAATTGAAGCTATTGTATTGCTGTCTTTTCCCATTAAGTAGTGAACAAAAATGGGACCAACCCAGACATTATGCTTGTTGCTTTGTTACAACAAACTCTGCATCACCCCCTTTATAAGTAGATGGAAGCCCATGTTGTTGTTGCGCCCACTCTCCCCTGGAACTGTTTATGTTTTTTGTTAATCTAATGCCGCTGGTAAAATTAAGTAATGCCACTCTCAGAATTAACTACTGAATCTTATTTCAAAACTGCAACACTTGTTAGGGATTGGCGGGATTACCATTTTTGTGGCCACATGTTTCATCCTCCTTTATTGGCCACTAATTGATTCCTTTTTTGCCTCTGTTAAAATAGGGTATCTATTCAACTTGTTGCTATTGCGACATTTTGCTTCGCTTAATTTGGGTGGAACTGCACAAAAGGAGACCGGATTTCCATATATGTGTTGAGATCTCTTTCAGGTCTTCCTCACGAGTTGTTTCAAACCTTGGTCCTGAAAGGTCAGTACTGACTTTCAGTACCGACTTTCCTCAGAATTAACTACTGAATCTTAGTTCAAAACTGCAACACTTGTTAGGGATCGGTGGGAGTACCATTTCTGTTAGGGATCGGCCGGAGTACATGTTTAAGAAATGTATTGTTCAGATAATGTCTCTGTTATTATATATCAGTTACAGTGTTTTACAAATTGTACTATCCTGCTTTATAGTTCTTTCTACATGTTTAACCAAGGTATTGTTAAGATAATGTCTCTGTTAAAATGAATCAGTCGCATTGTTTTAGGAATGATACTTTTCTGCTTTGTCGTTCTTTATACATGTTGAAACAAGGCATTGTTAAGATAATGTCTCAGTTACTATGAATGAATCACACTGATTGAAAATTGCTACTCTCCTGCTTTGTCTCCCATTAAGATAAGGTAGATCAGTAGATGTTTTCTTTTGGGAGTACAAGTCATCAACCATTATTTCTCAGTAATTGTTTCCCTTATACCTTTTGTTGCTTACAGGGATATCAAAATTAAAGCTCGGTTTTATTCCGACTTTGATTTTAGTTGAACTACACAAAAGAAGCCAATGTGTCTAAGGCAAACTGCTGCATTAGTGGGTCCAGTTGGTCTTACCACTTTGCAGAAAGAAGCAGTCATTGTTTGCGCTACATTACACAAGGAATGATCGAGAAGCTTTACAGAGTATTAGTAGATGCTGGTGACATGACTAGTCGGCACAGAGTATAGGAAACTCTACAACGCGTGGAGTGCACTGGGCAAAAAGTGCCCAAACAAGTACAGGAAGCCAGGACAGGACTCCAAACCTGTCAATGTCATTCTAAGCAACAATGATGGGGCATCTGGGTATGGTAATCCGTTTACCGTACTTTCAGTTTGTTAGTCCACCGATTGGTGGGTTGACACTGGGGCCAATATTCATGTGTGTGTTGTTGTGTCTTTGTTTTCTTGCAGCATATAAATACGATATCCACAGGGATGCTCAGCTTGATTTTAGTGGAACTGCACAAAATGTCCAGATGGTTTGTGTCCTCCATAATACTTCATCATGCACAATACATCGAATGGTTCTCTAATCATTCGTCGTCACCTTGAGCCACCGGACTTATGTTTGAATGGTGCTGCCAGCGTCGGCCATTAAGAAGGGTAAGAAGAAAGACAAAAGGAGAGATGGTTGCTTTACTTGTGGTTCGGAGGAACACTGGGCAAACAAGTGCCCAAACAAGTACCAAGAAGCCAGGACGGGACTCCAAGTCTGTCAGTGTCACTCTAAGCAACAATGATGGGGCATCTGGGTATGGTAATCTGTTTACCGTACTTTCAGTTTGTTAGTCCACCGATTGGTGGGTTGACACTGGGGCCAATATTCATGTGTGTGCTGATGTGTCTTTGTTTTCTGGCAGCATATAAATACGAAATACACAGGGATGCTCAGCTTGATTTTAGTGGAACTGCACAAAATGTTCAGATGGTTCGTGTCCTCCATAATACTTCACATCATGCACAATACATCGAATGGTTCTTTAATCATTCGTCGTCACCTTGAGCCACCGGACTATCAGATGACAAACTGATGACATACCCTGCCCGTTCCACAATCATAAGCATTACATATTTTGAATGGAAAAGCTTGTCAAAGTTGACATTAGTTTAATATATTGGAATTGGAAAACCTTATCAATTTTTGCTCATTGATGTTAGCCAGAAGACATGCATTTGATATTTTTTAGTGGGACACCCTTTGTTGTAAGCAACGTCGATCGTTTTTTCCTATTCCTGTCTTCAGTTCAGAAGTAAATATTTACTCTGCTGAGATGCATAGTCACATGAATGTTGACTTATGTAAGATATTTTAAGAATTTGTTCTGAATATTGTCTATGTAATGCTAGGCCTTGTGTTTGATTGCAAAGTTGAGCTTGGAATGTTGTGGCATGCGGCATCACGAGCTGTTCACCGTGCCTCCTGAGAATAATGCTTCGTATTGTTTTGCATGTCGATCTAATGCCAGCGATTTGCTTGTTAGGAAGATCATCCTCTTCTGTTGTTTCCGTGCTTAAGAAGTTCATCGTCTTATGTTTCATTCATAGCCTATACGACAAGTCGGGTAGGTTAGACGTGAAACCATATGATCATCCGACCAACTCATCATCTTAGGCATGATTGGATCGTCGTTTCCCAACCAAAACCGCTTGTAAAACTGACGCTTGTAAATAAAAGCAGATGGTCTCGGGCGAAGCGCTTGGTTGGTCGATTTCAACTAGTAAAATATACACCGGTCTCTCAAATTACACGCGTAACCCGCCGGTTTTACTTACAGACCTCGGACCCTCAGTTTCATTACGCCTGTATTTTATGTGTTGTTTCCGATGACGAGTAAATTACACTTGTATCTTAATACAGGTGTGAAATAAACCAGAGCTCCCAAGCGCGGCCTTACCGTTTCATGCCGTCTCAGTCTCTCGAAGGTGCTCATAGGTGTCCGATGATCCTGGCTTCCTGAATGAGCAGCGGGCGCTGTATCAGACCATCTGTAGGGCCCGCGAGGCCCTCTCCGTCGTCCTTCGAGTTGTTGCGCTCGCCGTGGCGCCGAGCATTGTTAACATGGTCAATGAACATGAGGATTCAGGAGATGATTTTATTTTGACTGGATGACAGTAGGGACCCACTAGGGCCATAGCCGTACGTATGCAAGTGCCTCCTTATTATGTACAACTATATTTTTTGCTTCCTCCTGGTTTCCTGACATCACGGTCCCACACTATTGTCAACCTATGTAGTCAATATAAACGAGACAATTGCACAAGGTGCGGCCGACAGCTGGGACCAAGTAGCTCGAGCAGTATTTTGTGTTTTTGAGGCATGAGCACTGCAGAGTTTTTCTTGGCGATGTTTTCATTGTTGTTCAGAGGAGAGCAGGGTATTAACTGGGCGGGTTGTGGCCCGTCTAGCCCAGGACAGATATCCAGCCCAGATATTAATTTTTTTCAAGATGAAAATGGCTAGCCCAGCTATACGTTTTTTTGAGGAATACCCAAGCAAGGTCAACTTGTTATTCTCCGCCCCACTGGGCTGCAAATCTTTCCTAGGAGGGATGCATTAGGCTTAACAGGAAAATGGGCTTTAAAAAATAATAAATGGGATGTAATTATAAAAACTGGGCAGTAACTATAAAAAATGCACCAAGCATGGAATTAGTTTATAAAATATTATTTATGGATTTTGAAAATCTGAATTTTTAATTGTTGCACGCGCAATGTTTCGTTAGATTTTTACGTAATACAAGCTTATATTTAATCTGACTAGAAATTTCGGGATAAAAATATTTCGGATCCCATAAAAATGTGGGAAATTTTTATTGAATTCTGTCTTGAACGATTGGTTGAAATTATTAATCGTTGAAAATGGGCTGTACTTTTAACAAACTGGAAATGGGCTGTAGTAAATTCCATTAGAATTCAAAAATGGGATGTACATTCTTACAAATCGCAAATGGGCTATAAGTTCTCTCCCACACACTTGTGGGCCTACTAAGTTGACGCGTCCCCTAAAAAAAGAAGTTGACGCATATGCAAGGCTTTGTCAATTTATTATAGTCAACACACGGTTCTAGCAGCAGTGGCTGTTGGATGTCCATCCAACGGATGCCGTGCTTCTTCTTCAATCTCGGATATTCTAACTTCACCTGCTCAAAAAATGATTCCTCCCCCTGACATCTGGGGCGCACCGTTTCAGAAGCTGACCTGTGGGCCTACTAAGTTGACGCGTACCAAGGGCTTTGTCAACTTAGTCAATATGAACGATTCTAGCTGCAGTGACCGTACGATGTCCATCCAACGGCCGTAGTGCTTCTTCAACCTCTGGTCTTCTTGCTCCAGCCGCCCAAAGGAGCGCCGGTCGTGCCGCGTGCTCCTGCCTCCCGTGGCCGGCTGTGATGCCGCAGAGGCCTCACCGCCCCCTACTACTCCCACCGCTGGCCAGGCCATCCCTCTACTCACCAACACCCCCTGTTATTCCGCGGCGACGACAGCCTCACACCGCAGCCGAACCAGTGAACCCTCGTACTCCTCTCCGCGCGGGCTTCCGTTGCCGCGTCTTCCCCGGCTCCGCGTCGTCCCCTTCCTAGGCCTCGCCGTCATCCACCGCCCTGGTGCTCTTGGCGTGGCGTGGTCAACGTGGTCAAGGAACGGCTTCCATCCGACGTGGACTGTACATGGAGAGGTGATAGTTGGGTCCACGACGGCAGCAAGGAAGTGCCTCCTTATTACGCGGAAAATAATGATTCCTCCACCTGACAGCAGGGACCCACCGGACGGGCCACCGTATTTCGTGAAAAAACGTTTGCCCCCTGACTGCTGGGACCCACCAGACGGGCCACCGTATTGCGGGAAAAAACGTTCCCCCGCTGTCAGCTCGGACCCATTTACGCACACAAAAATGAATACTCCCCCTACTGGTTGGTACCCACCTTGGTGGGAGGTTGACTTGTGGGCCTACTAAGTTGACGGGGATGGAGTGCTTTGTCAACTTAGTCACTATGAACAATTCTAGCTCCAGTGACCGTACGATGTCCATCCAACGGTCGTAGTGCTTCTTCAACCTCTGGTCTTGTTGCTCCAGCCGCCCAAAGCAGCGCCGGTAGTGCCGCATGCTCCTGCCTCCCGTGGCCGGCTGTGCTGCCGCGGAGGCCTCACCGCCCCCTACTATTCCCACCGCTGGCCAGGCCCTGTGGCGACGGCAGCCTCACACCGCAGCCGAACTAGTGAACCCTCGTACTCCTCTCCGCGCGGGCTTCCACTACCGCGTCTTCCCCGGCTCCGCGTCGTCCCCTTCCTAGGCCTCGCCGTCGTCCACCACCCTGGTGCTCTCGGCGCGGCGTGGTCAACGTGGTCAAGGAACAGCTTCCATCGGACGTGGACTGTACGTGGAGAGGCTGACAGTTGGGTCCATGGCCGCAGCAAGGAAGTGCCTCCTTATTACGTGCAAAATAATTATTCCTCCACCTGACAGCAGGGACCCACCGGACAGGCCACCGTATTTCGTGAAAAAAATGTTTCCCCTGACTGCTGGGACCCACCAGCTACATCTTCGCACGCAAGGAAGTGCGTCCGGGCAAAAAAAATGATTCGCCCCCTTGACTGCTGGGACCCACCGGCTACATCTTCACAGGCAAGGAAGTGCCTGACAGTCGGGACCCACCTGGTCGAAGCATACGTAGCGTTGTCATTCTGGTTGCGAATGTGTATGTACATACTGGTCGATGTAGAGGCGCGCACGTGTCGTAGTAGAGGCGTGCACGTAGCATGTACACGTACGTACAGCGGCCAGGGTGCAAGAAAGTAAATACGGCCACGTACGTACATACGGGCGGGGTCTCGAACGCCTACTCCGCGTACGTACGGCTAGGGCTCGTGTACATGGCTGGGTCGGAACGGAGAAACAACGTCGTCGTCGTGTTCATGGGGAGCCAACCGGCTAGGTCGGAATGGAATGCGTCATCATGTTCATCGGGAGGGCTTGGACGGAATAGCCGATGGAAACGAGGCCTGGCATACCGCAGAACGGAGGAAACGGCCTTGTGTTCGACCGGCCACGTTCAAAACGGGATCCTATTCATCGGGAGGGGTCTGGCGTACCGCAAAACGGAGGAAACGGACCTCCTACGGTCGAAACGGGGGTCCTGTTGATCGGGAGGGGTGTGGCGTACCGCAAAACGGAGGGAACGGACTTGTGTTGGAGCGCTACGGTCGAAACGGGGGTCCTGTTCATCGGGAGGGGTGTGGCGTACCGCAAAACGGGACTCCACGGGATATTGTTCATCTCCACCGTCGACCCCTCCAGCCTCCACAGGCTACTGTTCATCCACCGTCGACCTCCTCCAGCCTCCACCTGCGACTGTTCATCCACGGGCTCCTGTTCATCCAGCCTCCACCACGTGCTACTCCACCGGCTACTGTTCAACCAGCCCTCTCCACGGGCTCCTATTCAACCACCCCTCCACGGGCTACTGTTCATCCAGCCCTCCACCGTCAACTATTCATCCTGCCCTCCACGGGGTGGTCCTGTTCATCCTGCCCTCCACGGGGTCCTGTTCATCCAGCCCGAACCGGCTCGAACGATCGGGGTCCTGTTCATCCACCCCCACCGAGAACTGTTCATCCAACCCCCAGCAACGCTCACTGTTCATCCAGAAGCAACGCCACGGGGTCCTGTTCATCCACCCCCACTGGGAACTGTTCATCCACACCCCCCCCCAACGCTCACTGTTCATCCAGAGGCAGCATCGATCGGCTTCAGTTAGCAGCAGTAGCGAAGGAATCGCTCGATCGGGTTCAGTTAACAACCATTGATCGATCGCTCGGGTTCAGTAACGCGTAGCCTGCAGTGCAATCGCTCGGGTTCAGTTAGAGCCCAACGCCTCGCACACACGCGCGTACGTACGAGAGAAACGCGCATCGCTCGGCCCCCGACCACCCACCGTAGCCGGGGACTCCCCGATATTTTCCGCGCCCTTGCTTCTACCATGGTTTTTTCTGTCATGGACGGCCCAAAGAATGTCATGCAACTCCGTCTCCGGCCCGCCCAGGACGAAAAGCCCATTTTCTGTCATGTGTTTTTGTCATAAAAGTAGGACCCCACCACATCTATGATGATACCGGGTTTTGTCACAATTATCGTCATAGAAGTGTCATAAGTATGACAGAAAAGATTTTCGTTCGGCCCAAAATGTCACGGATGTGTCTTTTTTTTTGTAGTGCAAGGATATGTTTCTCGTTTATGGAGGTGACGAAGAGCTCATCGTAAATGGTTACGCCGATGCTTGCTTCGACACTGATCTGGATGACTCTAAGCCACAAACTGGATACGTATATAATGGTGGAGCTGTCAATTGGTGCAGTTCCAAGCAGAGCATCGTGGCCGGATCTATGTGTAAAGCAGACTACATAGCTGCTTTGGAAGCAGCACATGAAGGAGTCTGGATGAAGGAGTTCATATCCGATCTGGATGCAATACCCAATGCATTGGGTCCAATGAAAATCTTTTGTGACAACACTGGAGCAATTGCCTTTGTGAAGGAATCCAGGTTTCACAAGAGAAACCAAACACATCAAGAGATGCTTCAACTCCATTTGTGAAAAGGTTAAGGATGGAGACATAAAAGTTTGCAAAATACATACGGATCTGAATATAGAAGACCCATTGACTAAGCCTCTTCCACGAGCAAAACATGATCAACACCAAGACTCCATGGGTGTTAGATTCATTACAATGTAATCTAGATTATTGACTCTAGGGCAAGTGGGAGACTGAAGGAAATATGCCCTAGAGGCAATAATAAAGTTGTTATTTTATATTTCCTTATTCATGATAAAGGTTTATTATTCATGCTATAATTGTATTGATTGGAAACTTAGATACATGTGTGGATACATAAACAAATATCGTGTCCCTAGTGAGCCTCTACTAGACTAGCTCGTTGATCAAAGATGGTTAAGGTTTCTTAATGTCAAATACATATTCCTTTGACTATGAGATTATGCAACTCCCGGATACCGGAGGAATGCCTTGTGTGCTATCAAATGTCACAACGTAACTAGGTGATCATAAAGATGCTCTACAGGTATCTCTGAAGGTGTTTGTTGAGTTGGCATAGATCGAGATTAGGATTTGTCACTCTAAGTATCGGAGAGGTATCTCTAGGCCATCTCAATAATACACATCATAAGAAGCCTTGCAAGCAAAGTGACTAAGGAGTGAGTTGCAAGATGATGTATTACGGAACGACTAAAGAGACTTTCCAGTAACGAGATTGAACTAGGTATGAAGATACCGACGATCGAATCTCGGGCAAGTAACATACCGATGGACAAAGGTAATTACGTATGTTGTCATAAAGTTCGACCGATAAAGATCTTCGTAGTAGGAGCCAATATGGGCATCCAGGTTCCGCTATTGGTTATTGACCGGAGAGGTGTCTCGGTCATGTCTACATAGTTCTCGAACCCATAGGGTCCGCACGCTTAACGTTCGTTGACGATATAGTGTTATATGAGTTATATGATTTGGTGATCGAATGTAGTTCGGAGTACCAGATGAGATCACTGACATGACGGGGAGCTCCAAAATGGTCCGGAGGTAAAGATTGATATATAGGACGATGATATTCTGACACCTCGGACTGCATTGGGTAGTCAACGAGGCACCGGAAGGGGTTCCGGACTCCCCCGGGAGGTCTATGGGCCTAATGGGCCAAGGGGAGAGACACACCAGCCCACAAGGGGGCTGGCGCACCCCTCTCCCTGGCCGCCGACCCTAGGGAAGGAAAGGGGGAGGGCTAGCCCCTCCTGCTTTCCCCTCTCATGGGAGAAAGGAAAAGGGGGGCACCACCCTCCCCTGCCTTTCCCCGCTCACCTAGAAAGGAAAGGGGGCGGGGCTTGGGGAGGACCCCAAGTAGGATTCGACCTACTTGGGGCACCTCCTTGGCTGCTCCTCCCTCCCCCCACCTATATATATATATGGGAGGGGCACCACACAAAACCACAATAATTGCTTAGCCGTGTGCGGTGCCCCCTCCACAGTTTCGTCCCTCGGTCATTTTTTCGTAGTGCTTAGGCGAAGCCCTGCGGAGATAGCTTCACCCTCACGGTCACCACGCCGTCGTGCTGCCGGAACTCATCCACTACTTCGCCGTCTTGTTGGATCAAGAAGGCGAGGACCTCACCAAGCTGAACGTGTGCTGAACGCGGAGGTGCCGTATGTTCGGTACTCGATCGGTTGGATCGCGAAGAAGTTCGACTACATCAACCGCGTTACTAAATGCTTCCGCTTACAGTCTATGAGGGTACGTAGACACGCTCTCCCCTCTTGTTGTTATGCATCTCCATGGATAGATATTGCGTGTGCGTTGAAATTTTTTGTTTTCCATGCAACGTTTCCCAACACTAATCTCCTCCCTCTAATTATCCAGCGATGATTAGCTCTGGACGGCAAAGCACTGCCCGATCGTGAAGACCGTACGCTTTGCAATCAAGTAGAGAGGCCGTGCTTTCGGTCTTCCGTTCGAGGGATCGTTCATGGGCGGTTCGCGGGATCGTGATCGATGTTCGAGGGACTTCAAGTATGATCTACACTGACTCGTTTACTTCCGCTGCACTACCGGAGTTGGTAACGATCGTTGATCACAACCCGTTATGCATATTCATATTGTTCCTGGGTGTTCGTAGGGCGATATATTTTTTGTTTTCTACTACGTTTCCCAACAGCCTCTAAGGCATATTTCCAACAAAATGCTATGAGTGCGGAGACATGTTCTACTTTTCCCTTTCAGATTTTTGCAATAAGTCAGTAAACCAAATTTGTGCTAGTATTAATGATGATGCAAGTGTTTGGCACTCTCGTTTATGCCACATTAATTTTGGTTTAATGTCTCGGCTATCCAGTATGAGTCTAATTCCGAATTTCACTGTTGCCAAAGGTTCTAAGTGCCATAGTTGAGTGCAATCGAAGCAACCTCGAAAGCCTCCTACGGCTGCCGAGGATAGGAACTTGACACCTCTAGAACTCATACATTCTGATCTATGTGAGAGAAAGGTGTGTTGACAAAAGGCAAAAAGAGATATTTATAACGTTGATTGATGATGCGACTATATGCTGCTATGTTTATTTGTTGCAAACTAAAGTTGAAGCTTTAGACTACTTTAAAATCTATAAAGCTGAAGTTGAAAGTAAACTAGAGAGAAAGATCAAGCGTGTTAGGTCGGATCGTGGTGGAGAGTATTTTCCCAAAGTATTAATGAATTTTGTGAGGAACACGGTATTATTCACGAGAGGACGCCTCCCTATTCGCCCCAATCAAACGGGGTTACCGAGAGAGAAAGTCGCACATTGACTGACTTGATGAATGCCATGTTAGACACTGCTTATTTTATCTAAGGCATGGTGGGAGAGGCTTTGTTGACTTCATGTCATGTCCTGAATTATAAAGGCAAACGTTACATGTCCAGATACTCACCCTTGGTGTGTCCACTTGGGTAACAATCGAGGCAGAAGTTACCCGGGACTTCTCGGGCACAGCCACACGCAGTGGGCGCGGGTTAAATGAGATGATAAACGTCTGCCTTGCCTATCACGTCCAAATTCCTTTACATGCTACTCCCTCCGTCCGGTAAAGAGTGTACGTTTGGCTTCAAAATTTGTCCATAAAAGAGTGTACT
Source organism: Triticum aestivum (assembly GCF_018294505.1). Classification (NCBI taxonomy): domain Eukaryota; kingdom Viridiplantae; phylum Streptophyta; class Magnoliopsida; order Poales; family Poaceae; genus Triticum; species Triticum aestivum. The sequence continues at coordinate 353,781,655 of NC_057802.1, read as the reverse complement.
TCTATCTTCCCAATGCACTTTAAAGTAGAAAAAAATACTTCTCTCTCATCACACGGTAATCAAGACCAATAACAATCTGCACATGGTATTCTTAATTTCTACATGCACTTAGCACATTGGGGGTTGGTTAATTAAAGAAGAGAGAGATGGTAGCTTGCGCTTTTCGAATGCATTTTTTATTTCACTTCATAATTTGTCGTAAAATCTCTAGATGTGCACTCTTCACCGGACGGAGGGAGTATTTTATATTCTGAGAGAGATGAAGGCCTATCTCTCATCCTTTTGAGGATTTCAACTCCAACATACCACTCCACATCACTGTGCAAAGGGAGCGCTTAAAGTATTGGCCTTTTAAGAGCACCTACAACCAGACTTTGCAAATCAGGCCCCTCAAACGCCCGCGGACGCGCCCGGACGCGCCCGCGTGCATTGACCAGGCACGCCTTAAATTAGCCACTTTGCATCTGCCTCTGCCAGTTTTCAACCCCTAGATCCATACAAAACGTGTAAAAGTAATCCTACGCACTACATCTACGTACTACCCTGGCTAATCTACGTACTCGCAGATGTCCACGACGACGGTGCCGGGTAGGAGGGCTTCGACTCATCCTCCTCCTGCTCGACCTCATCCATGTAGGCGAACATCTCCGCCTCCTCCGCGGTCTCTTGCGCCTCCATCTCTTGCTGATGACGGCGTCTTGCCTCCACAGCCGACTCCGTCCAGAGGGAATCGAGGATGGCCTGCCTCTTCGCCATCGCCCTCGTCCTCCTCCACCACCACCTCCTCCTCCAACTCCTCCTCCGGATCCACTTCATCCGGAGGTAGCCCCGCGGCGATCCGGGCTTAGCGCCTAGCCGGGATCTGCTCAAGGAGCTCGAGCCGGCGCTCCGGCGTCAGAAAGGGCTCGCTCCTCACCCGGCGGCATGGGGGCATGGCTACTAGGCGGAAGGGTGGAGTGGAAAGTGGCGGCGGCGGCGGACATGAGGAGAAAAATGGGGATGGATGGTAGGGTTTCGGTGCCGCCGGTCGACTTAAATAGCCGGGCAATGCACCACGCGGCCTGCTGGAGCTGCGCCACCGGTCCGACGGAGGAGACGAGTTTCGGACCGCTGGGTTTGAGGGCGTTTCCGGCCGGGACCCTTTCGTCAGTCCGACGTGGCGGGCGTGCTCGGGCGCCTAGGCGCCCCCATATCCACCCCATATTTGGGCTGGATATGGGGGTGCCGGTCAACCCGGGCGTTTGAGGGCCGTTTGAAGGGCCCGTCTGCGTCAAAAAATCGTGGATGGGCAGCCCGCCCAGGCGTATGAGGTGGGTTTGAGGGGTCCGGTTGCAGATGCTCTAGCAATTTTACGGTAGTTGTGTCATACCATTCAAAATTTTCATTAGAAGTTTTCAACTACTTGAAAAATACATCCTTCCGGTAAGCATGTGCTAAAAAGTCACTCGATACCATTACCGATCGGTCAAAGATCATTGACCAGGGTGAAGTGACCAAAATATCCCCGGACACCACTTGCCAGTGTTCCCTCCACGACTCACTGTAACATATGGGTCCTAATTTTTAAGTTTCACGTGCGGGTGAACGAATCCCCACGTCTTGTTACTTTTGGTTATAGTTTCATTCTCTGTGCTGACAACTGGGACCCACGGGTTATAGGATAGCGTTGATAAGTGTGGTTTAGGGGTATTTTGGTCACTTCAACCCGATCAATGGCCTTTGACCAAATGATAACGGTGTTGCGTGGTGTTTTTTTGCACACTTAATAGTCATTTTTGAGAAGTTGAAATTTTTAGTGGCAATTATTTAGTGCGACACAATTAGTGCCAAAATGGATAAAAACTCATTATTACCCTGCAAAAAAGTTTTACAGTTTTGCTAAAGCACATCTAGATGTTCCATAATTATTGCACATCTAAGTCCCATGTCATTAATCTTACATTGAGATTCGTGTGGATATTTTTTTCTCTTTATGCTTGATTCTAGATGTGCAATAATTAGAGCATATTTAGATGTGTCCTAGACACATCCAAAGTTTTATTACCAGATGATTCCTTTGTACTCCTTCGATGTGATCTCTTTTTGCATTGAAGTTGCACAAATCGGACATGTTTCCGCCGAACGATGGGCGGATTCTCATCTCAAAAGGGAAAAGTGCAATTTGGACTCTTCACGTGTACGACTCCTTGGACTGCACGTTTCGGAACAAGACTCGCCAGACATTTCCACGCACGGGTAGTAGGGCGCCACACGCGAACCAAAGCAGCACACCTGCTTTCCTGGCAACCGGCGTTGATATTTAAGGTTTGGCCGCGAAGATTCTCCCGCATATTACTCATCGCCCCTTCGGCCACCGCCACCACGCCACGCCCTGCACTTCTCCCCCTCCATCCTCAACATTCATTTTTATTATATTATATATCTCCAAAAAAAAGTGCAAGAGCAAACCGCAAATCGACCCCCGTGGCCGTGGGAAGCAGGTCGTCGCCTCGGTCAAATCCGGCGGCGGCGGAGGAGCCGTGGGCCGCAAGGCCGGGCTGGCCTGACCGGACCGCCGCGCGCGTGACCCGCCCGGCGGGATCCTTCGGGCCGGCGCCCCAGGAGGATATTCTTCGCGCTGGGGGTGCTTGATTTGGATGAAAGGAGCGCGCCGTCGGCATGGGTACCCCCTCGCAGGGCTCGGCTGCCGTGGCGGCGGCCCGGGTCGACCTCTGCGCGCTGGACCTCATGCCCGTCTTCGCCAAGGAGATGATTGCCGGCGGGGTCGCCGGTGCTTTCTCCAAGACCGCCATCGCGCCGCTCGAGCGCCTCAAGATATTGCTACAGGTTCGTTTCCTCCGCCCACATGGATGATAGAGATTTTGTTCATGGAGTTTTCGTGGGTATGCGGCTTTAGGCATGATATGTCAACGTCAAGATTGTTGTTAGTCGAAAGGCGATTTTGAAGCCCGTGAATGTGATAACACGCTCCTTAATATTGAGAAGGACACGCCTCTCCTAAGCCTGTGATTGAATGTGACTGGACGTCCCTCGACACGAGTCCCATGCCAATGAAACTGATTCGCAAGTGTGCCTTTGTGCATCAGTTCTGTTGACATAGAACATTAGCTCTGTGTTAGTGAAACCGATTTACATGGCACGCCTGGCAGTTGCAGACTTGCAGATGTGAGGCTGTGCTATAGGCGCTTCTACATTCTGTACCATAAGCATGCCTAGGTCTATTAACGTTGTTCCATTAAGCATGAGAGATTTTGGAGGGCTGCATTGCTGGGATATGGTCATGAGAGATTTTCTCAGCATTCTGACATCTTCTCCATGCAACTTGTGGTGCCATTTGGTGAATCCTCTTATTCATCTTTTGTAAAGAAGGCTATTCTTGATGTGAGAGGTAGCAAGTTCCACTTCCATAGGATTGATAGTGTCTGCTTCTGTTGGTCTTGTATATGCAAGATGCGGCAGTAGCTGCCAGCTGCTTCATTAGTTTTGCATGCCTAATTTGCGCGTGATACTATTTTGGGAGGTTTAGATGTTCTCATTCAAGTTATAAGTTTCTAAATGATTATGATTGCTAACACATTCTTACTTTCTGATTCTGCAGACTAGAACAAATGAGTTCAGGTCTCTCGGAGTTCTGAAATCCTTGAATAAACTGAGAAAACATGATGGCGTCTTGGGATTTTACAAGTATGTTGCAATTCAAGTCATTACTTGTATACTATTATTACAGAAGATGCATATAATATGTTTAGCTAACCATGCCTTGGTACTACTTCAGGGGAAATGGTGCCAGTGTGTTAAGAATTGTTCCTTATGCTGCATTACATTATATGGCGTATGAGCGATACAGGTGTTGGATCTTGGGTAACTGCCCTACACTTGGCACAGGACCTGTGGTAGATCTTTTAGCAGGCTCAGCATCAGGGGGGACTGCAGTCTTGTGCACTTATCCCTTGGACTTGGCTAGGACCAAGCTTGCATTCCAGGTATTGTACTGTGTGCTCACATTTTAGCAGGCTTTGTTGTTGTCGTATTACTGTGTACTCCTGTGCTTACATATTCATACTCAATCGTAGAGCACAGTCTTAGTACTGAGTATCAAATTGGTTTGATAAGGTAATAATTAATCATACAGTCAACAAAATTGTTTGCAAAAACGATCTTAAAACTGATACCCAACAAATTGGTGAAAGGCGCTTCTATAACTTTGTCCCCTCCCCCCTCTCCTGCCTCTCCCTGGACATACTTGTACACTCACACTCGGACACACACAATTCCATTCAACTCTTGTACTGCACAAACAGATATACACCCCTGAATATAGAGAGCTGGTTCATCGAGGAACTTTGAGGTGTGATTTCGCTGACATGGATGTCGGTTTGTCACGTATGTACCTTAAGTCACCAAATTTTGCTATGATGACAACAAAATAAAAATCCTTTTTCTACAGTGTTCTGGATATTTGTCTGATGATTAATTTTGTAAGAACTTCAGTATTTGATGAAACATCAGTTCATTATGTTGGAATGAGGAACCATTTTTATCTGCTATAACTGACTAGGATGTTGCTGGGCTGTTAGAGAATGTGCTGATATAAGCTGCACGCACGACAAAACCACATCCATATTTTAGCAAATCTGGCATCCTAAACCGCCACCAGGCTGTATTTTGGCATACTCCCTCCATCCTTGAAAGGCTTAATAATTTTGTTTGAAGTCAAACATGTTCAAACTTTGCACCGTTTGCCTTAAGACAAAATTTATAAACTTCCTTTTGAAGCATTGAGGCAGTACTTTTGTAGGTTCAGGAGGTCAACACCTGATTACGTTGCTCAGGGGATTACCTAAGCATTTTTGTAAAGTACATTGCATAAAGTGTATTCCTGCTCAACTGTTTGCATTATGCTGCTGTGAGATAACAACACCTATCTGTGCAAGTTCACGGACTAGTAAACTAGTAAATCACATTACCACTAGAAAATGGTGCCTAAACTCTGAACTGTCCATCAGTCATCTCTTGTGAACAAGTATGTTGTTCCTTCAATACAATTTTGTTTCTGGGTTCTAGTAGTAGTGATGTTCCCAAATTCTAGGAAGATCCCTTGTGTTGTTTGAATTGCTATTTTTTAACTTTCATTCTGTTGTGTTGAACTTGTTTTACATTGCTTACAGGTTAATAACAATGATCAACTGAGCAATGGTTTGAAAAGGCCAAGTGCTCCACCATCATATGGAGGAATAAAAGATGTCTTCAGAGGTGTTTACTCAGAAGGTGGAGTGCGGGCGCTGTATCGTGGAGTAGGTATGGATACAGTCTTACAGCCATGTTATACCACTAGTACTTAAACACCATCTATACTTGCTGTGAGCCATATATATTCTTATTATTTTGTGTCTAGATAATTTTATTACCTTTATTTTCGCTGTGGTTGTTATACTGTTGATGCCTCAATCTGAGCTATTTGCATTCAGGTCCAACGCTAATGGGAATACTCCCCTATGCTGGTCTTAAATTCTACATATATGAAGGGCTGAAGGCACACGTACCTGAAGATTACAAAAATTCTGTCACATTAAAACTATCCTGTGGTGCCGCAGCTGGTTTATTTGGACAGACTTTAACCTACCCACTAGATGTAGTCAGGAGACAAATGCAGGTACTTCATTTGTTCCATATGATACTTCGTACTTTTAGACGATCATTTTAAATGTTCTTAACAAACCCGTCAATTGTTCATCACTTCTTATTTGCCACTTTTTAGGTTCAAAGTCATCTGCAGCATGATCAGTCTGGTGGCCCACGAATAACAGGTACATTCCAGGGGCTTAAGATCATCAAACAAACACAGGGATGGAGACAATTATTTGCTGGTCTGAGCCTCAATTATATCAAGGTAGTCCTGGTGACGGTTACGCATTAAGTTTTCTTTTTACAGTTCCGATTTTGTTTTCTACTTGCACTTCAAAAGGTGCACATTTAGTATTGAACACGCCAGACAATCTTGGACGTCTATGTTGCTCCAGCCAATTAGATTAACTCCTTGATAGTCTGAATATTTTAGGAGGATTTGCACTCTGTTCTGCTGTTTTAGCCTGCCTGAGTCGCACTTCCATTTACAGGACATGATAGAAGAAAGAAAATTAAGTGTCCCCCAATTTTGTTGAATCCCCTTGGGGCATGTTCAGTTTGGTAGGGATCTGCTGGGATTAAAGGGGATTGGTAGGAAATTGAGCTAAATCCCCCTTAATCCCTGCAAACCTGGACAGGCCGTTAAGCAATCTGTACAGCTTTCTTGTGAACCCTTTGCCAGCGAACAGTTGTCGATGAGTAGATTATTCTGGCTGATGCTCGGCAACCTTGTCTGAAATGTGGCATTTCTATTGTGTTTTAAATTACATAGAAGCTTTTTTTTTTTTTTTTGCATCTGTGACTTGATGTCCCATTGACATATAGCACAAAGACGCTTCCTGGTGGCTCTTATATGGCATCCCCAAATTCTTTTGTGTTTAACTTGATTTAATTGGTGTATCCTTGGACATAATTAACATTATTAAATCACATGCTTTGCTTTGCTTTCCAGTTTCTGGTACCTGTCCATGAAATGTTTTAAGCTAAAAGCCGTGTCTGTTGGAGAGTGTTCCTTCATGTCATGAAGGAAATTTGCAGTTCACATGAGTATAACTTTTCTCATGTTAAATACTGGTAATTTTGCAGGTGGTACCCTCAGTGGCTATTGGTTTCACCGCATACGACACAATGAAGCATTTGCTGAAGATACCTCCGAGAGAGAGCATAAAGCCTGAGCAAGGTTCTGCTTGAAGCTTCTATCCACAAAAGAAAGGCACATCTATGAAGTGCCAGTCGGAGGCTTCAAGCCTCATCAAGTCCATGATTGTTATTCTCCCTCCGTAAAGAAATATAAGAGCATCTAGATTGCTACTTTAGCGATCTAAACACTCTTATATTTCTTTACAGAGGGAGTACGTAGTAATTGTGTTGCCTACTTACCCCAGCTGACATATTCTTTTCGTTATATTTTTACAAATTCATTTTTATTTTTTCACCAACATGTATACTTTATCCACTAGGTGGAATGTTGTCACTGGATAGTATTTGATGATGAAATTACGGATACGCGAAACAGACTCGCAGTGCTTGTCTTCAGTTCCATGTGTTGCCAAGAAATGACAGTCCCTTTCTCATTTATATGTGTTCCGAGCTGATTTTTAAGAATTTGTGCTTGAAAGCCCATCTTTTGAGTACTGTTTTTTGTGCACCTTCGTGTGTTGAGAAGGCTTGCATGTGTTTTGTATCGCATACTCTGGTTACGTTCGTACTGGTGTCTTGTAGTAAAATTTACAACAACTGATTAAGCTCCCTGTTACGACTGGATCCTTGTAATGTGGGGTATCTCCATTCACCACTACCCCGCCATCAACACTCCTCTTTTGTGTTTTCTGATCTGCTCTGTTCTTGTATGTTTGCATGGAAGGCAGTTACATCTGAAAACAAAAAACGCTATCAACTGGACTGCTTCCGGGAAGACCAGCTGCCGCCTTTGTGGTCTGTGAGGAATTACAGTGCGATAAGTTCCAGATTACCTGAAAAACTGGCAAACAGCTCCCCTTCTATCACGTCACCTCTTGTCAAACGGGCGAAAGCTAACTTGAGATGCATTATTATGAATCTGTGCCTTCGAAAGGTACTCCTTAGCTAGTAGTACACGCGCATTCGATAATCTAGGACGAAACTGCGGCGGCCGTCTGACTGGGATACCGTCGCCACGGTAAAGAAAAGAAGTGTAGCGAAAAGAAAAAAGAAGGTGGTACGGGTACCATGCCCATGGTAATGAATGCGGCACGGCCATTTTGCCAAGCCAAGAGATCGGCGCCCGCGAGCACCTCGCCGCAAGTCAACCCCTTTTCCGGCAACGCGAGTCCGCTCCGTTGTCGCAGTCCAAGTCGTTTCGGCCGGCCCGGAGCAGGGCCCGACAACGCCCAGAGGCCGACCGACCGGGGAACTGACTGACTGACCGACGGACTGACACCGCGGCGCGTACGCTGGGACGCATGCACGCACGGACGAGCGCATGATGATCCGCGGGCCGTTGCGGCGACGTGGGCGGCCGTATCGGCGAGGGGATTCGCCTTGTCCTCTTCCCGGCGCCCTCCCGCGCTCGTCGCCTCCGTGCAAAAGCGACGGCGTCCACCACCACCAGTCCGGTGCGCGCGCTGCCCCGCGTTCGGGAGATGGCGACCCACCGTGCCGCTCTCGGAACGCTAACGGATCGGGAAAGCCCGCCGAAAGCGACCCGCTCTCGCTCTCGCTCTCGGCCCCTTGTTTTTGTTTCTGGCCCGCCGGCCGGCGAGACGGAGTTGGCGCGAATTAGGCGCGAGGGATTCTGCTTCTGCCGCAGCGCTTTCCCTCACTCCCATGCAGGTTCGGTTGATTTTTTTTTTCTTTCTTCCAGGAGAGTGAGTGAGTGAATTGAATCGAGCAGTTAGGTTCGGTACTATTCGATTCGTCCATCAGTGATCATCTCATGCCTGCCTCTCGTGGTCGTGGCTGATAAGACCAGACGTGGTGGGACTGCAATTAAGGCCGTGTGTCCCTCCTGCGAAAGTTCCTCCTGCGAGGTGTCGATCGTTGCTGCCTGGAGGAAAGGTGCGTAAAAATGTTTCTGTCACAGATGCCAGTTACTACACATACACTTTCCCGGTTAAAAAAAACATATACTTTCCCGGGGCAGAACTCGCGTAGGTATCACCGTACATCAGTCAGATTATATTGGTACCCCGCAAAAAAAAGGGTCATCAGATTATAATGGTACATTCGTGTGCCGTGCGCTGCCCTGCAGCTCCCAGCTGCATTGCATGGCGTACGTGTACGTGCGCATGTGACTGAACTAGCTAGTCCAAGATGCCTTTGGCAACCCCGTTCGGAAAGTTACACTCAGGTCTAGCCACTTGGGCCGAGCCAGAAAAAGAAACTGTGCTGCAACTCTTTGGGTATCAACAACTCCACTGACTCCGTTGGGTCCGTGTCCGTTCCATACCGCCCGCCCCCTTGCATGCACGAGCGGTTTGATCGATCGACTACTATGGCTAGCTAGCGCACCGAGCAACTCTTGCTTTCTGGTCACATTTCCCGCTGTACGACCGGCGGAGGATCGTCTCTCTCTGCAGTGCACGCACACTAGCCGGTGTCCAGGCGATAGGCATCATCGTCGGTCTACCCTAGGAAAGCCGAGGGCCGAACGAATCACACGTGAACGGGACTGTACTGTGCACCGTACGCGTGCGTATCTTCTTCAACGGATGACATCTTTCTTTATCTGTGTATATGCTCGCTGGAAGGGAAAATCTGCCCGTGTTTTTCATACTCCGCACTGTGCAGTTTATCTTGTCGAGCCTGGACGTGCTGTACGTACGTACGTAGTAGGAGCTATCAGCAGCATTCATTTCCGTAGCTTCGCTTACAAGTGCAGCAAAGCAAGGAGCTACGGGATCGATGGCCGGTACGCGCGCGCGTAGTACTTGGCTCCTGCTCATGGCGCGGTTTCTACGTACTGCCACTTGTGAGTATTGGACATTTGTCGTTCCATGGAGGGGCGCCATGAATACGCCCCGGATATGCCTACCTAGTCTCGTGCAGAGCTCATCTCCGGCCGCTCGCTCCTGCACGTACGCACAACTCGGCATTTTGCTTCCCGCTAACGCAACGAAAGCATACGCCTTAATCCAGCTAACTGTCAAAGGAAATCGTTTGTAAGTTAAAAGAATGTTTAGCTGCACGTCAGTCGCCTGAAAATGCATTTTGGGTTAGTTGATTTCGGAAGGAAGAAGCAGCCGCCAGCTCGCCGGAGAAGCCCCTTGAGTCTATCTTAGAGCATCTCCAGCCGTTCGGCCCCCAAGGCGCCGAAAAACTGCGCCCTTGGGGCGAGCCGGCGCTAGTACGGCCCCTGGGGGCGGCCTAACTCCCAGCCACAGCCCCAGGCGCCCCTCAGCCTTGGCAAATTCAAATGTAGTTCATTCCCGCGCCCAAAAATAAACGTCACAATCCGGCGATCAAGCGGTGATCGGTGATCGATGAAAAGTTCGGCGTACAAAAATCAGAACAGAAACGCGCATCAGACGGCGAGGTCGGCCTCCGGCGTCGACGGAGTCGGCGCGCGCGGGCTCGACGGGGTCTCTGTGCTTGGTGGCGTGGCTTCTGCGCTGCGGGCAGTCTCGGCGGCATCATCGACCGGGCTTGTTGGCGGCGTCGTCGTGGGCGTGGGCGTCGTCGTCAAGGGAAGCTGGTCCAGGATTAGGCCGACATGCGCCCTGTACCACGCCTTGACCGCCTCGTCGGTGCTCTGGAGCATGTCCGCCCCGCCCAGCAGGAAAGCCAGGTCGGTGTTCCTCTTCTTCGCGGCGACGTTGGTCCGGAGTAGGTCGAGCTTGACGGCGCTTGTCGACATCAATGCCGACCACCGCGCCTCGGTCTTCTCTTCACGAAGGACGGCCCGGGCCTATGCGTCGGCGAGGCAGTGCTGGATGGATTCCTGCACGCGGGCGGTGGCCGCGTCGGCGTGTTTCCCCTTCTTGGCACCTTTGTTGCCGTCCGGCCGCCCTTCTGACGCGCCCGGAGCCGGCGCGTCCGGCTTGTATGTCTCCTTGGCCTTCTCGAGGGTGCGCCGGACTTCCGCCCACTTGTGGCACTTGTCAATGCGTTTGTAAACGTGGAGGTACCTGAATTCGGCGTCGTTGTTGCTCTGCCTATACAGGCCGAACATGCGTAGCAACTGCGCGGGGACGAACAAACAGTTGGCGGGCGCACACGGCGAAGAGAGACGGGAGACCGGCGTGGCCTACTTGATCCTCAATGCTGGCGCCGCTCTCCGGGCGAGCGGCCACCTCCTCGACGACACCATGCCATTTGTTGCACGCCCCCTGGATGCGCCCCCAATGGTTCGCCATCGCCTTCGACCCGCGCTGCATGTAGACGCCTTTGAAGTAGGGGTCGACGAGCTTGCGCTCGTCGAACTCGGCCATGATGCGCGCCCAGTACGTGTCGATGCTCTGGTTCGCGCCGGTGGTCGGGTCGAGGCAGACGACTTTCCATGCCTCGGCGAGGCATTCCTCCTCCTTGGACGCCCACTTGATGCGCGGCTCGGCTGACCTGACCGTCCGCTTCTTCTTCTTGCGCCTCCTCGCCGGCTCCTCCTCGTCCTCGTCCTCCTCCTCGCTCTCTTCCTCCTGCTCCTCCTGCTCCTCGTCGCCGTAGACGTAGCCGAGCTCGCCGTCCATGCCGCCGCTGAGATCCACCGCCTCATCCGCGGTGAACCCGGGAGACGCGGCGGCCGCGGCCGATCCTTCCGCGATGATGTCGTCCATGTCGGTCTCGGTCTCGTCGGCGTCGCCGAGGTGCGAGAAGGGCAGTGCGCAACGGCGGAGAGGGGGCGTCGGGGAGGACGCGTACGCGGGCGGCGAGAAGTTGTATGGAGGGTACTGCACGCCGGTGAAGGCGGGCGAGGGCGTGCGCTGGGCCGGGTGTCCATGGGGGAACGTGACATTTGGGTTGAACCCACCGTGCACGTCCCCGTCGGCGTAGCCCGGCGATCCCCATGGCTGCGGCGTCGGAGACCCGACACCTTGCTGACCCCAGGGCGCGTACGACGCGTGGTTGCCGGGGGGATTCATCATCCCCGCGCGTGCCGCCTCGGCCTCGGCCTGGTCCGCGGAAGCGGCAGCGGCACCTGCAACCGCGCGTGCCGCGTTGTCACGGGCCTTCTTGGCGAGGGCCCTGTTCCGCCGGTCGGCGGTGACAGCCTCCCGTCGCTGTACTTCTACCCTCCAATCGGCGTTTGTCATGCCCGGCGGCTTGGACGGCGGCGCCCTCGGCTTCCTCTGCTTCGGCTGGGCGACGGAGGCGGTCGCGGTTGCCGCGGCGCGGGGGACGACGTGTTGGAAATATGCCCTAGAGGCAATAATAAATGGTTATTATTATATTTCTTTGTTCATGATAATTGTCTATTGTTCATGCTATAATTGTGTTATCCGGAAATCGTAATACATGTGTGAATACATAGACCACAACGTGTCCCTAGTAAGCCTCTAGTTGACTAGCTCGTTGATCAACAGATAGTCATGGTTTCCTGATTATGGACATTGGATGTCATTGATAAGGGAATCACATCATTAGAAGAATGATGTGATGGACAAGACCCAATCCTAAGCATAGCTCAAAGATCGTGTAGTTCGTTTGCTAGAGCTTTTCCAATGTCAAGTATCTTTTCCTTAGACCATGAGATCGTGCAACTCCCGGATACCGTAGGAGTGCTTTGGGTGTGCCAAACGTCACAACATAACTGGGTGACTATAAAGGTACACTACGGGTATCTCCGAAAGTGTCTGTTGAGTTGGCACGGATCGAGACTGGGATTTGTCACTCCGTATGACGGAGAGGTATCTCTGGGCCCACTCGGTAATGCATCATCATAATGAGCTCAATGTGACTAAGGAGTTAGCCACGGGATCATGCATTACGGTACGAGTAAAGAGACTTGCCGGTAACGAGATTGAACAAGGTATTGGGATACCGACGATCGAATCTCGGGCAAGTAACATACCGATTGACAAAGGGAATTGTATATGGGATTGATTGAATCCTCGACATCGTGGTTCATCCGATGAGATCATCGTGGAACATGTGGGAGCCAACATGGGTATCCAGATCCCGCTGTTGGTTATTGACCGGAGAGGCGTCTCGGTCATGTCTGCATGTCTCCCGAACCCGTAGGGTCTACACACTTAAGGTTCGGTGACGCTAGGGTTGTAGAGATATGAGTATGCGGAAAACCGAAAGTTGTTCGGAGTCCCGGATGAGATCCCGGACGTCACGGGGAGTTCCGGAATGGTCCGGAGGTGAAGAATTATATATAGGAAGTCCAGTTTCGGCCACCGGGAAAGTTTCGGGGGTTATCGGTATTGTACCGGGACCACCGGAAGGGTCCCGGGGGTCCACCGGGTGGGGCCACCTATCCCGGAGGGCCCCATGGGCTGAAGTGGGAAGGGAACCAGCCCTTAGTGGGCTGGGGCACCCCCCCTTTGGCGCCTCCCTCTCCCCCTGCAACACCTCTCCCTCTCGCAGAAGCTTGGCGAAGCCCTGCCGAGATCCCGCTACATCCACCACCACGCCGTCGTGCTGCTGGATCTCCACCAACCTCTCCTTCCCCCTTGCTGGATCAAGAAGGAGGAGACGTCGCTGCTCCGTACGTGTGTTGAACGCGGAGGTGCCGTCCGTTCGGCACTCGGTCATCGGTGATTTGGATCACGGCGAGTACGACTCCATCAACCCCGTTCATTGGAACGCTTCCGCTCGCGATCTACAAGGGTATGTAGATGCACTCCTTTTCCCCTCGTTGCTAGTATACTCCATAGATGGATCTTGGTGATGCGTAGAAAATTTTAAAATTCTGCTACGATCCCAACAGTGGCATCATGAGCCAGGCCTATGCGTAGTTACTATGCACGAGTAGAACACAAAGCAGTTGTGGGCGTAGATGTTGCCAATTCTTCTTGCCGCTACTAGTCTTATCTTGTTTCGGCGGTATTGTGGGATGAAGCGGCCCGGACCGACCTTACACGTACGCTTACGTGAGACAGGTTCCACCGACTGACATGCACTAGTTGCATAAGGTGGCTAGCGGGTGTGTGTCTCTCCCACTTTAGTCGGAACGGATTCGATGAAAAGGGTCCTTATGAAGGGTAAATAGAAATTGGCATATCACGTTGTGGTTTTACGTAGGTAAGAAACGTTCTTGCTAGAAACCTATACAAGCCACGTAAAAACTTGCAACAACAATTAGAGGACGTCTAACTTGTTTTTGCAGCATGTGCTATGTGATGTGATATGGCCAGAAGATGTGATGAATGATATATGTGATGTATGAGATTGATCATATTCTTGTAATAGGAATCACGACTTGCATGTCGATGAGTATGACAATCGGCAGGAGCCATAGGAGTTGTCTTTATTTTTTGTATGACCTGCGTGTCATTGAATAACGCCATGTAAATTACTTTACTTTGTTGCTAAACGCGTTAGCCATAGAAATAGAAGTAATCGTTGGCGTGACAACTTCATGAAGACACAATGATGGAGATCATGATGATGGAGATCATGGTGTCATGCCGGTGACGAAGATGATCATGGTGCCCCGAAGATGGAGATCAAAGGAGCAAAATGATATTGGCCATATCATGTCACTATTTGATTGCATGTGATGTTTATCATGTTTTGCATCTTATTTGCTTAAAACGACGGTAGTAAGTAAGATGATCCCTTATGATAATTTCAAGAAAGTGTTCCCCCTAACTGTGCACCGTTGCGAAGGTTCGTTGTTTCGAAGCACCACGTGATGATCGGGTGTGATAGATTCTAACGTTCGCATACAACGGGTGTTGACAAGCCTAGCATGTACAGACATGGCCTCGGAACACACGCAATACACTTAGGTTGACTTGACGAGCCTAGCATGTACAGACATGGCCTCGGAACACGGAGGACCGAAAGGTCGAGCATGAGTCGTATAGAAGATACGATCAACATGGAGATGTTCACCGATCTTGACTAGTCCGTCTCACGTGATGATCGGACACGGCCTAGTTAACTCGGATCATGTTTCACTTAGATGACTAGAGGGATGTCTATCTGAGTGGGAGTTCATTGAATAATTTGATTATATGAACTTAATTATCATGAACTTAGTCTAAAATCTTTACAATATGTCTTGTAGATCAAATGGCCCACGTTGTTCTCAACTTCAACGCGTTCCTAGAGAAAACCAAGCTGAAAGATGATGGCAGCAACTATACGGACTGGGTCCGGAACCTGAGGATCATCCTCATAGCTGCCAAGAAAGATTATGTCCTAGAAGCACCGCTAGGTGAAGCACCAATCCCAGAGAACCAAGACGTTATGAACGCTTGGCAATCACGTGCTGATGATTACTCCCTCGTTCAGTGCGGCATGCTTTACAGCTGAGAACCGGGTCTCCAAAAGCGTTTTGAGAAACATGGAGCATATGAGATGTTCGAAGAGCTGAAAATGGTTTTCCAAGCTCATGCCCGGGTCGAGAGATATGAAGTCTCCGACAAGTTCTTCAGCTGTAAAATGGAGGAAAATAGTCCTGTTAGTGAGCATATACTCAGAATGTCTGGGTTGCACAACCGCTTGTCTCAGCTGGGAGTTAATCTCCCGGATGACGCGGTCATTGACAGAATCCTTCAGTCGCTTCCACCAAGCTACAAGAGCTTTGTGATGAACTTCAATATGCAGGGGATGGAAAAGACCATTCCTGAGGTATATTCAATGCTGAAATCAGCGGAGGTGGAGATCAGAAAGGAACATCAAGTGTTGATGGTGAATAAAACCACTAAGTTCAAGAAAGGCAAGGGTAAGAAGAACTTCAAGAAGGACGGCAAGGGAGTTGCCGCGCCCGGTAAGCCAGTTGCTGGGAAGAAGTCAAAGAATGGACCCAAGCCTGAGACTGAGTGCTTTTATTGCAAGGGAAGTGTTCACTGGAAGCGGAACTGCTCCAAATACTTAGCGGACAAGAAGGCCGGCAACACCAAAGGTATATGTGATATACATGTAATTGATGTGTACCTTACCAGTACTCGTAGTAGCTCCTGGGTATTTGATACCGGTGCGGTTGCTCACATTTGTAACTCAAAACAGGAACTGCGGAATAAGTGGAGACTGGCAAAGGACGAGGTGACGATGCGCGTCGGGAATGGTTCCAAGGTCGATGTGATCGCCGTCGGCATGCTACCTCTGCATCTACCTACATGATTAGTTTTAAACCTCAATAATTGTTATTTAGTGCCAGCTTTGAGCATGAACATTGTATCTGGATCTCGTTTAATTCGAGATGGCTACTCATTTAAATCCGAGAATAATGGTTGTTCTATTTATTTGAGAGATATGTTTTATGGTCATGCCCCACTGGTATAATGGTTTATTCTTGATGAATCTCGAACGTGATGTTACACATATTGATAGTGTGAATACCAAAAGATGTAAAGTTGATAACGATAGTCCCACATACTTGTGGCACTGCCGCCTTGGTCACATTGGTGTCAAGCGCATGAAGAAGCTCCATGCTGATGGACTTTTGGAGTCTCTTGATTACGAATCATTTGACACGTGCGAACCATGCCTCATGGGTAAGATGACCAGGACGGCGGCGCCCTCGGCTTCCTCTGCTTCGGCTGGGCGACGGAGGCGGTCGCGGTTGCCGCGGCGCGGGGGACGACGTGTTGGAAATATGCCCTAGAGGCAATAATAAATGGTTATTATTATATTTCTTTGTTCATGATAATTGTCTATTGTTCATGCTATAATTGTGTTATCCGGAAATCGTAATACATGTGTGAATACATAGACCACAACGTGTCCTTAGTAAGCCTCTAGTTGACTAGCTCGTTGATCAACAGATAGTCATGGTTTCCTGATTATGGACATTGGATGTCATTGATAACGGGATCACATCATTAGGAGAATGATGTGATGGACAAGACCCAATCCTAAGCATAGCTCAAAGATCATGTAGTTCGTTTGCTAGAGCTTTTCCAATGTCAAGTATCTTTTCCTTAGACCATGAGATCGTGCAACTCCCGGATACCGTAGGAGTGCTTTGGGTGTGCCAAACGTCACAACGTAACTGGGTGACTATAAAGGTACACTACGGGTATCTCCGAAAGTGTCTGTTGAGTTGGCACGGATCGAGACTGGGATTTGTCACTCCGTATGACGGAGAGGTATCTCTGGGCCCACTCGATAATGCATCATCATAATGAGCTCAATGTGACTAAGGAGTTAGCCACGGGATCATGCATTATGGTACGAGTAAAGAGACTTGCCGGTAACGAGATTGAACAAGGTATTGGGATACCGACGATCGAATCTCGGGCAAGTAACATACCGATTGACAAAGGGAATTGTATACGGGATTGATTGAATCCTCGACATCGTGGTTCATCCGATGAGATCATCGTGGAACATGTGGGAGCCAACATGGGTATCCAGATCCCGCTTTTGGTTATTGACCGGAGAGGCGTCTCGGTCATGTCTGCATGTCTCCCGAACCCGTAGGGTCTACACACTTAAGGTTCGGTGACGCTAGGGTTGTAGAGATATGAGTATGCGAAAACCCGAAAGTTGTTCGGAGTCCCGGATGAGATCCCGGACGTCATGAGGAGTTCCGGAATGGTCCGGAGGTGAAGAATTATATATAGGAAGTCCAGTTTCGGCCACCGGGAAAGTTTCGGGGGTTATCGGTATTGTACCGGGACCACCGGAAGGGTCCCGGGGGTCCACCGGGTGGGGCCACCTATCCCGGAGGGCCCCATGGGCTGAAGTGGGAAGGGAACCAGCCCTTGTGGGCTGGGGCGCCCCCCATGGGCCTCCCCCCTGCGCCTAGGGTTGGAAACCCTAGGGTGGGGGGGCGCCCCACTTGACTTGGGGGGAAGTTTTCCCCCCTTGGCCGCCGCCCCCCCCCATAGATGGGTTCTTGGCCGGCGCCCCCCTCCCAGGGGGCCTATATAAAGGGGGGGAGGGAGGGCAGCAAGAACACAGCCTTTGGCGCCTCCCTTTCCCCCCGCAACACCTCTCCCTCTCGCAAAAGCTTGGCGAAGCCCTGCCGAGATCCCGCTACATCCACCACCACGCTGTCGTGCTGCTGGATCTCCATCAACCTCTCCTTCCCCCTTGCTAGATCAAGAAGGAGGAGACGTCGCTGCTCCATACGTGTGTTGAACGCGGAGGTGCCGTCCGTTCGGCACTCGGTCATCGGTGATTTGGATCACGGCGAGTACGACTCCATCAACCCCGTTCATTGGAACGCTTCCGCTCGCGATCTACAAGGGTATGTAGATGCACTCCTTTTCCCCTCGTTGCTAGTATACTCCATAGATGGATCTTGGTGATGCGTAGAAAATTTTAAAATTCTGCTACGATCCCCAACACGACGTACTTCTTCGGTGCCATGGCGGCCGGCTGGGAGGCGAGCGGGAGAGAGAATGGCGGGAGGAAAGGAGAAAATGGGAGGGAACTGGGGGAAAAGCGGGGAGAAACGGCGGGAAGAGGCGCTCGACTCGCCGACAGGGCGGACCCACGCGTGCCTTTTAGCTTGTGTCGGCGGCCCAGGCGCCCCCAGGGCGCCGGGTTCTGCCTGGGTCCGCCGGCACCAGATTCGGCCCGGGCCGGCGAAAAACGGGCTTCTGGGGGGCGACTGGGCCGTTTTTTCGGCGCCGGCGCGGCAAAAACGCCTAGGGAGGGCCTGTTGGGGGCGCGGCTGGAGATGCTCTTAGGATGGCAGACAACCACATTGATTTATCTTAGGGGTGGGGGAGGGGGGTGCAGGTTCGCCAGAAAAACTGATCGTCACCGGGGTTAGAGGGATGGCCTAGGGTGGCGGTAGCATGGCGGTGGGAGTAGGTTGAGGGGAGGGCGGGTGGCGATGTTGACATGGATTTTGACCAAGATAAAATAAAATGCATGAACCACATAAAATATAAATGCAAAACGGCAAATATCCGTTTAGTAATGAAAGGAGACAATTTAAAAATAATTGATCATTCAAAGCAAGGGCTGATGAAAATAATGGTTTCGATGAAACAAATAAATGCTCATCAAGTTTTGTCCTAACGAAAATATAGAGGACACTTGGCTCGCCTCCATATACACCATCACCGACGGCAGAATTCTAAATTTCAAATAAATTTAAATTGTGATAGGCAATGTTGATATTGCCAAAATACTGAATCATCGAGTAAATGCGAACATTATTCTAATAATATTAAACGCATATAAAAGGAAAATGCCCCGTGTGACGACATATTAAAAAAATGTCAGACAATTATTGAATTATTGGCAAACACCTATATTGCTAACAATGAAAAGGGACAATAAATAAATATGAGAAAACAAACAATACTCATCAAGTTTTTGTCCTAAGGAAATTTCGTCGACGATAAAACTCTAATGTTAACATAAAATCAAATTATCATGACCGGCGCCAATGTCACCAAAATATTATTCCACAGAATAAATGTGAGCATGTCATTCTACGACTTCTAATGAGATATTGGTGCAATGCTTGAAACAAAATGTGTCACACACCATCGTAGAATTATCAATGAAAGAATATATTCTCATATCTTTGTCTCATGCACGTTAAGAAAATTAGCCTTAATCAGGCCTAGCCCACTTTGAAAATGTCTACGTACGTGTGCATGTGTAGCCACATCCATCGGTCAATCATGCACATAAGTAAATGGGTTAGCGACGTTGCCGGTCAATTAGCGATTAAACAAATAGAAAAAAAGGAGCCAACACTCTCCCACCATCCACGATCCCACGATCAGTGGACGTGGACGTGGGCGCACACACCTCCAGCCGCAGCGCTGCTCCCTATAAATAGCTGGCTCCCATGCGTACAGAGGGTGGGACTGCTCATTCTCTCTTGTTCTGCTGCTGCTACACACATATATTGCTACAAGAAAATCCCACACACACGTACGTGAGGAGAGGGAGATTTGGAGGAGTTCAGCAAGAAGGTGAGATTCATGGTTCTCTCCTAATCCTTTTGCTTCTCTGATTGGTGCTCTTCCCTATGCTTGCTCAATCTTTGCTCTTGGTTTGGTCATATTGACATGAGCCAAGTAGCTTCTCCCCATATGATGATTCTTGATTTGGTCACGTTGACACAGATCATGAATTATTTTCCATGTTGCCCAATTTTTGCTCTTGGCTTGGTCATATTGACGTGAGTCAAGTAGCTTTTTTGCTTGATATGATGGTTCTTGATTTGGTCATATTGACACAGATCTAGAACTTTTTCTTCAAGTAGCATGATCCTTGCTTTTTCCCTCCATATGATGGTTCTTGATTTGGTCATATTGACACAGATCTCAAATTTTTCTCCAAGTGACATGATTCTCGCTCTTGGCTTGGTCATATTGACACATCCCAAGTAGCCTTCATCCTCCACAAATTTGGCATTCTACTCTTGGCATGGTCATATTGACATATGTCAAGTAGTATTTTCACCATATTTCAGATCTCGCTCTTGGCATGGTCATATTGACACAGGTCAAGTAGTATTCTCACAAGTTTAATATCTTACTCTTGGCACGGTCATATTGACACATGTCAAGAGGTATTCTCACAAATTTGATAGTTTGTTCTCGCCATGGTCATGTTGACACATGTCAAGAAATACAAGTTGCATGATGAGCTCCTCTGGTTTGGTCATATTGACACAAATCAAGGTATTTCTTCCCTTATGTAGAGTGAAGACTTTGTTCTCAACAAAGTCACGGCAAAGGTATGACTCGGGGAAAATCAACATAAAAAATGAGGAACAAGCTATATACTATAAGCTGCATATAAAAAATATTGCAAAACAATAGGTGCTCGTCAAAAGACACCATACTTAGTCGCATGTTCGATGATCACATGTGTGCATGATATGCTAAAATTGAGTCATGTAGCAAAACTTAATTAACCATGTTCAAAGTTGGGTGCATAGTAAATTGACATTCCCACTTCATGGTGCATAAACAAAATGCCGCCCAAATCATAAATGCTAACCAAATGCCTCTAAAATAAACTAAATGGGTGAACTTCATAAAAATGCATTAGCCCTAAATAATGCTAGCCGTCATCATCGATAAATAACTAGATATTGACGAATCTAGTGTAGGCGCATGCAAAGTAAAATGGACACGTCCTACCTAGTTAATTCTAGGTTAATTGGTGTACATCCACCCAACTAAAATAAATTGTATGGTCCCTTAATATGGACATACATTAAAAAACTAAAAGATGACCAGAGTCATAATCTGAGTCTGATCGCACTCAAAATAGTCATAATCTGAGTCCGATCGCACTCAAAATATTGTAGTGCACTTGCATATGCCACCAAAACAAATTAAATATCTTTTATCTGCTCCATATGTGTATGCTCAAAAAGGTCCCATCTAGCTTATCTTCGCATAAGATGAAAGTTAGATCATGCATCCCCCATACGGCTTGCAAATATTAAGAAAGCGTAGATGTCATCTACTCATAAAACAAAGAGTAGTACAATTGTTAGTACTAAAGTAATTGCATTGCACAGAACACGTGAATGACTATATGTCCCATACGCATGCATCATGATTTTTGAAGACTCATTTAATAGATTGGTTAACCATTAAGATGACTTTCTCATACAAAGTAAAGAAAACAAATCAAAGTCTATATATTGGTTAATCAACAAGGAAAAGTAAGTGAGGTCGTTCAAGCATGCACACACGTACTGCCAATACCAGTACGAGTCAAATGAAAGCAAATATAAATGAAAGTCGTCACATATGATAACATCAACAAAGTCCAAGACTCCCCCGAGCATACCGGCGTCGATGACAGCGAGGAGGAAGATTTTTCTTTTATCATTTTGTAATGGTCGTATGTTGTAATCCCATGTAACAGAAATGTTGGAATTCTTAATCAGGGGTTTTCTCTTCGGAGATGTAATTAACAGAATTTTTATGTAAATGTAAGAGTTCTGGAAATATGTACCTGCAATGTTTGATCTCCATTTTATTTATGCATTTAAATTATTCACTCTGTATCAATGACGTGGACACATGTTTTCACACCCGCCATTTTCCCGTCATCAGGCGATAGCATGGTGGTGGGAGGAGGTTGAGGGGAGCGCAGGGCGGCGAGGCTCACGTCGGAGCGCCGCCGTTCGCGGGCGATGGTGGCCGGTGGTACATTCGGCGGTTGGGCCGTTGCGGAAGGAGGTGGGAGCTAGACGTTGAAGAAGCAATCTGAACCGCTTGTTTTGCATCTGGTGGCTAAAACAAATCGACTGGCCCTAATAGAATTTTCAGTAGATTTACCCCTAGCCAATCCCCCAAAAAGACCCACATAACGCGCGGGCGTTGGCTCAGGAGGGATCGTCCAACTGATGATCATCCCCCATAAGAGGCTCGATCAACCCTCCAGGCTCCAGCGTGACCCAATGGCCTGATAGGCCATGTGCTGCAAATTCAGAAATTATAGATGTCTATACGTAGGCAAAATGTGAAAAAAATATACTTTGATATGGCAAAATTAATACTCTCTCTGATAAGTGTTGCAGTTTTGAACTGGGGTTGGTTCAAAAGTGCGACAGTTGCTATGAATTGGGGGAGGTAATATTTTGTAATAGTGACATGAAAAGTTTAGGGGAAAGAAATGAGTTAGTACACGGCAATTTCAGGGGGAAATTGCCTTGTTAGATACAAACAAATTTACATGGTACAAATATTTTATACAACAATTTTGCCATTGTAAAATGTTGCGATGCATAAAAATACTCTATTTTTTTAGGAGGATAACCCTCGCCTCCATATCAATATATCAAGAGATGCACATGGTCATCTTCATTATACTCCTTCTGTTCCATGATGTAGTGCATATATATTTTCTGAAAAATCAAACTTTACAAATTTCACTAAGTTTATGCAGAAAACTATTTATATCTACAATACGAAATATATACAATACAAAAGTACTCTTGCGATGTATCTAAGAACATGTATTTGGTAGTCTAGATTTACATATTTTTCTCTGTAAACATGGTCAAAGTTAATAAAGTGTGACTTTTTAAAAAATCTATATGTCCTACATTGTGGAACGGAGGGAGTATAATAGAGTCTGTTGAAACAAATTCATGAATCAACCCAAAGTCATCTTATGTGGCGACCTCTGTCGCTACACCTACAACCTTGGTGGTGTGTTCTGACCTCGCATCAACACGCACCATCTAATTCAGTGGCATCGCCAAGCCGTCCCACGATGAGCCAAGAGCATCAACCGGTTTAGCAGACCCTTAGCATGCACCGCAGGCGCATGCTCTAGAATCCGCCGCCGTCATCTTTTGCTGTTCCTTCTTTAGAAAGGATCAACGCATTGACCTAGCCACGCTCAACTATCGTCAACACCGCCATGATGCCAAACAGTGCTACCGCCCTGCGCTCGTTGATCAAGACGCATCTCTTACCGAGACTCCATGTACACTCACGTATTGCTCATAGGCACTTTACGAAACACCGTCGGCACTTTTGATTTCACGGTTTCCTTTTTTGCCATCTCCCGTCGTCTGGCACCTCTATAGCTTCGGCTAGCCAAGCTCCCCCCATTGGCCATCATCACCTCCTATGTTTTCTTTATCCTTACTCGATTACTACCTCCGTTCTAGTTTATTGGACCCTTTCGTATTTTAGGCTAGACTTTGACCATCTATAGACTACTAAAATATAAAAATTATACTATTGGATTTGTATTCAAAAGAGCTTTCCGACAATACAAATTTTTTGATACTCCCTCCATTTTTATATCAAGGTCACAAACTCAAATTACAGGTACCAAGATAAAAATTAATATGTGCTTTACAAGTCAATTTGTTTTCTCATTTACCAAGTTAATTAATAGGGTGCATGCACATTAGAGGAAATTGATTGGCCGTGAGAGAGGAAGTAGGTGAGTTTGTCATTATCATCCACAGCATGCATGCTACTAGTACCCAAGGTTACTAGTACGAGGAAATATCATTAATATTTGCCTCGATTACTGTTGGTGGCCTTCTATAGATGCAAAATATATTTTTCATAGTGGCCTTGTATACAAAAAATGGAGGGAGTATATAGTTTACATTTCATCAGTTAAATTTATAGGTCAAATTTTAGCCCAAAATAAAAGGGGGAAACCCGGACGGAGGGTGTAGTACCCAAGGAACTTGCTCAAGGCCACGTCAGCAATACTACAATCCATTACCGCAAATCAACGACCATGAATCTGAAACAAGATTTTGACACCCAACGAGCGGGAATGACCGGGTCAGTAAATTCAAGGTGACCACCTCAACAAACTCAGGGTTGATTGCGAGCGTACGTATGACTACTGCAGTGCACTGTGCAGTACAAAAGGAAAAAATGCTGGCCGGTTTTCATTTGATTTTATCTTCTGAGAAAAATTGTCTCCTCACAGCAACTTGTTTTTTTTTCTTTTAGTATAACTGGCCACACCAACTTGTTAATCGTACGTATTGGGAGCGGTACTATACGCTCCTAATACACAGATTCCGCGAAAACCGCACGTACGTACGTGCACTGTCTTCTCATAATCACATCCGGCACAGAGATGCCACAGCCCGGCCGTCCGGCCGGACCGGACGGACGTGTACGTGGTACATGATTGTTCTCCACTTCCTTTTTCCCGTGCGGTGGACATGTACTTGCATGCCGTGACATGCCGCGCTGGGCCCGGCGCATTAGTGGTACGGGCCAGGGTCGACGTGCACATGGCCCGCGTGTGGTGCACGCTTCGATCACCGATCCCCGGTCGACCAGGCCAGGGACGGCAGGGAATCGGCGGAGTCGATCGTGTGAGCTACGTACGGTGGCGCATCGCATGCTGCGCGCTGTCGCGTTTCCTGCATTCGACCCTCTGCATGGCCCATGCATTGCAATGTGCTGCACCAGTCCACTCCACGTTCGATCCTGTCTGACACTGCGCGATCCCCTTTTCCGCTATCGTGTCAGTCTTTCGGCAGCGAACGCTAGCTAGCCTCGAGAGATCAATGATCAGTTCTTTTTATCTTGCTGTCGATCAACGGAGTGGGCGGCAATTAAGTTGAAACATGTGCTAGGTAAAAACACCGTAAACGTAAAACCAGTGCAAAAGCTAGCAGCAAGGAACTAAACCAGAGTCAGAGCGAACAAACTACGAGTATATATGCATGCATCAGATCACCGGCCTACCCTTAATTTGCCACAAAGCTTTGTTGAACGTTGATAAATACGGAAAGGCCACCCACTCTGCTTAAATTACATCTGCAATCTTTTCAGGGAAGGGAGGCTGCCCAATAATGTGCATGTCCTCGAGCCTGAGCTTCTTGCAGCCCTTTGCTCCTCGTCTCTCTTTGGAAATTGGCAGGGCGCACACAGGGCGATCCCAAATCTCGACCTTTCTACCAAAGCTGAACGAATGAATGCACGCGGACACATTGCTTTCTGTATATATACAAAGTGACACAGTCGCAAAAAAAAAGTGATACAGTCCCAGAGGTAAATTAGTTTCCCGAAGGGTGCATGTGGCACGTAAGAACAACGCGCTAAAGAAGTAAAGAGCACAGAAAGACTATTTAAGGATAGGGCAGCACACATATATAGATGAAGGGTCAGAACGCGCAAATGGACCATTACATATCTTCTTGACGAATTGATACTAGTCCAAATGGTAGCTGCTGCTGCTGCTGCAGGCCATGTACTCTGAAGAAAGCGGGGCGGGCAGTTATGGGCGTACTGCATGCAGGCAGTGAATTTTCTGCTTATGCAAATTGATTACACACTACTGTAATGTACACATTCACAGCCAGGCATCGATGGATCGGAGACGCACAGTACAAGAGTTCCCAAAACCAGCCAGGCATAGGGGCACAGCCCCATCACACAAGTCTTCTCTCATAACGCAGGGGGTGGAGCGTGGAAGTACCGAAACGCCCCTCGCCCGGTAGTCTAGTCCAGTCACGCCTCATCGCCTTAGGCCCTCACTCGAGCCACTCACTTTTGAAGTAACCTATGTAACATGCTGCTCACGAGTAGGTTCGACGGGGGCCCGTGCTAGATGGATACTAGATAGGAAGGAAGGAGTAGGGCTCGACAGGTTTAGGTCCAACTTTTCCTCCCCGTGCTTTTCATCTGCCTGCCCTTAGATGTATCCATTGCATTGCATTGCATGCATGCACACTCGCCACATTGCCCTCTCTCATCTCATCCCATCTTCTTTATAACCATGTACTCCTACCAGTGCAGCAGCTCAAGCAGCCTGCCGTCAGTGTGAAGTAGTAGTTGAGTGAGAGGAGAGGAGATGGGGCACCACTCCTGCTGCAACAAGCAGAAGGTCAGGAGGGGCCTGTGGTCGCCGGAGGAAGACGAGAAGCTCGTCAAGTACATCACCGCGCATGGCCATGGCTGCTGGAGCTCAGTCCCAAGACAAGCTGGTACGTGCGTGCGTGCGGATTCTCTGCTGCTTCAGTTCCACCAGCTAGCTAGCTGTGTTCTTGATCACTCACTTTCTGCATTGCTGAATATGTGTGTGTTCATCTTCATTCGTGCGCGCAGGGCTGCAGAGGTGCGGCAAGAGCTGCAGGCTGAGGTGGATCAACTACCTGAGGCCGGACCTCAAGAGGGGAAGCTTCTCGCAGGAGGAGGAAGCCCTCATCGTCGACCTCCACAGGGTGCTAGGGAACAGGTAAACCTTCCTGCTCTGCTCCAGCTTGAATGCATGCATGGTGTTTGCCCCTACCCTACATGCAAATCAGCTCTGCATAGCTGCTGTAACTTCATTCCCCTGTACACATGACAGTTACTTATCTGTGCGTCTGCATGGCCTACACGCGACGCGCGTAGTGCAAAATCACATTAACTTGCTCGAGAAAAGGAATGAAAGGGACACAAATGGCAACAGATTGAGCTAATACCAAAATGTGCGCTGTGCGCTGTGCTTTGCTGCGCTGCAGGTGGGCCCAGATAGCCAAGCACCTGCCTGGCAGAACGGACAATGAGGTGAAGAACTTTTGGAACTCCACAATCAAGAAGAAGCTCATATCGCAGGCCGTGGGCAGCCTCCACTCCGGTAACATCCCTTCCTCTGCAGGTAACTGGTAGTAGATCATGTACTAGTAACTACTCCAGTACGTAGGAAATTGCAGAGCCACTAGTTAATTTTCTCTTCCAAAAGAACCATCTAATCTGACACCAAACATGTACGTAGTGGTACACTAGTACTTACCGTACGTACTAACTCGGAGTTACTATGTCGTTTTTGGTACAGATTTGTACTACAACATTCTGGATGGGGCGGGACAAGGCATCGCAGCTGCGGGGTGCGCGTCGCTCAACGGGCTGGACAATGCGGCTCAAGCTGTGGCCACGCAGCCCCCTCCATCCTCCGCGGCATGGCTCAATTTCACCTCTCAGCCGCTGCTCCTCCCCGTCCACGGCGCCGTCCCCGGCTGCGACCTCCAGTACACCGTCGACGGGGAGTTCATCAGGCTGTGCCGCGAGGCGGCTAATGCTTGCCCGGAGAACGGCGCCTCTAGCCTCTTGGCTCAAGAAGGCGCGGCTGATCGGAGCTGCCTCCCGGTGTTCGCCGAGCCAAAGGGCGCCGGCGCTTACGCCGCCGATCCGGGCATGGGTCCGGTAGCGGACTTCATGGACGCCATCCTAGGGTCCTCGTCCACGTCGGCGGCCAGTGTTTCGTCCGTCGACAGCTTCTCCGCGAACACCGGCATGCAGCTCCACTGGGTTCCCTGAGTTACTGGTTGGGGATATTTGGGTAGGTGTATGTATGGCCTGATCTAGCAGTTGGCTTCCTAAATTATATATATACTCCTAGCTGATGATGGAATAATTACCTCATGTACGTTTCCTAGGGTATACTACTGTGCTAGTATTTACATGAGTTACGTGTAAATATATATTGTAGGAATTATATATGTTGTTATGAGTATATATATCATGCTTGTCCGTGTGCCGAAGAAGAAACTTCTGATTAGCTACACCACATATAGTTTTGTATGCTTCGATGTGTACAGCCGGAGGCACGTACCCGATATGCATGCATAGAGACATGCATGACGGTGGGAATATATAGTGTATGCATGAGCTATAGCTGCGCAAATTATACATACTCCTATCGTCAAGCATTATCATCTTCCTTCCTATCTTATGAGAGGATGTTTTTGAAGATTCACTCGTGCAGTAACCGGTGCTAAACATGCTGAAATTGTTATATCTGTCAGGTGTAAGCAGTATAACAAATAAACAGTGTCACTGCAAAACATCTCCCACCCTCATCAGCTTTGAAAGTAAAAATAAAGGTGTTTGGAGCCCACGGGTTTCACTGAAATGAAACCTCTGTTGGTAGGCCAAGGTTGATCCACGCAGGCGTCTTGTTTCCAGAAGAACTGAGTTAATTCGCTGTCTGCAGAAACTGACCAGAACGGCAAAACCGCAACCGTTCAACTGCCAATCACACGGCACGGGCGTAGGTAAAAGACGGGACTGCGCTACAGTCCTGCAAATGTCTCTGCCGCGGATCGAGCGGCCCGCAGGTTCGCGCGCTCCGGAGGGCTGCTGGTCGGTCACGGGGCCGTTGCACGAAAGGCACAACCGCACAAGGCGTCATCATGACTTTGATAAAGAGAGGGGCATGGCATGGCATCCGGACGCGCAAATTCCCCGTTCCATTTGCGGCTGAACAGGCCATAGATTCTACACTGCACAACAGCAACGTATCATGGTGTCACGAAACCTCCTCTTGTGCACGTAACTGTACAGTGGCGATCGACGCCGCGTTGATTTTTTTTTGCCTCTCATAGCACCGTTTTCTTTTGTCAGGCACCTCGGGAGCGTGGAACTACTCCCTGTAAACTAATAGAAGAGATCTAAACGCTCTTATATTAGTTCATAGAGGGAGTTTTAGTGATCTAAACGTCCTTATATTAGCTTACAGAGGGAGTAGAAAATAGTCCGTGCGTTGCAGCGGGAACACATGCTAAAACTGATAGCCTCATGACATGTATAAAATGTAAGGATTAATTACGCTGAAAGGAAAATTTACTGCCCATGATGAAATGGCATGTTGATGACATGGCAAACATGCATGGCTTATTGATGTGGATGAGTTGCATGGATAGGAAGAATAATAGGCATGCAACTAAAGAAATAAGGAAAAGGAAATAAATAATGAGGTGACTTGTGTGTATGTTGAGAGAAATCAAAATAAATAATGAGGAGTATTTAGGTATATATAGGATATCCCCTGTCACAGCGTGCGGCGGCTATGTAACCCTGGGCTCAGTATTTTATTATTATTTTCGGCCACTTTATCATCCGTATTGTTTTATTTTAGACGTTTTTATTAGAAAGTCTTGAATTGAAGAAAAATCAAGAAATTAAAACTGAACAGTTCTTTTTTGAACTAGTGTAGAATAAGGCATTCCATGCAGTTTCTTTGTCCACCTCTAGGGAACCTCTTATATGACACTCGCCACGACGAATTGACAAGCAATCAAATTAAAGAGGAGGCCCAGCCTTAACAATTTGGACAATAGTGATGTTCTTCTAGTATTCTCCAAAAAAATTGACTACACCAGAAAGGATGAAAAAACATAATAAAATTCAAAAAATGCGGATGAAAATAAGAAATGCCCACATACTTTAAAATAAGTTCCTCAATTTTACGAAATAATTTAGAATTAAAAAATTACGGGTAATAAAAAATGTTTGTGTTTTCAAAAAGTTCTTGAATTAAAAAACGCATTTCCAAAATGTTACAATCTTTTTCGAAATATTATGTTGGAAACAAATATTATCAAATTTTAAGAAATGATTGTGCATATAAAAAATCTCAACTAAAAATGTTGATGCATTTGCGAAAAAAAGTTTGAATCAAAAAAGAGAAAACTAAATAAATAAGATAAAAATAGATATAAAAGTAATAGCATGAAGAAACCCATAGAAAATGGTGAAAAGTAGAAAATAATCTTGTTTTAGAAATCCGGGTGATTGGCCCTCTCGGTGGATGGATCATGTTTAGAGCATGATGGAGCCGTAGCAACTGGCATGGTTTTGCGCCATGGCCATGGTTCTATCATCTTTGCAGCCTATCGAGTAATCTTCAATTGCAATGAAGCGCTAGAGGCTAAAGTACATACATTAATGCAAGGAATGGCACTGGCCATCCCACATTCAGGTATGCCGGTCTTGGTCCAATCTGATTCATCGATGGTGCTTTTAATTCTGTCAAATGATGACCGCTCATGATAGGCGTACGTGCATCTTGTTGCCGAGATTAAAGCATTGATGGAGACTAGGGAGTTTGTTCCTGAGAAAGTACAAGGTGTTCATAATAGGATAGTAGATAAATTGGCAGATTATAGCTGTACAAAATTAGTTACCGTTGTATGATTGCAAAGGGGACCTCCGCGCATCGAGGACCTGCTGCCACTTGATTCTAATCCTATTATCATGGAATAAAACTCTCATTTTCCACGCAAAAAGGTACTTAAACACCAAAAAAGAAAAGAAAAGGAGAAAAATGTGTGCTGAAAAGCCAATGCTCCTCCGGTGTTGGGCCAACAACATTTAGGGGGCTTCTGTGAGCACCAGCTCGTTGCAGGCTACAAAATAGGAGACCTCCTATTGGAGGCCCGTGGGCGTCAAACAAGAGAGTTTCCGTCTTAAAGCCTAGAAAAACTGATGCTGTTTTTTGCAGAGCTAGATATTTAAAAACTTCTTAAAAATAGAAAATAATTTATAAAATTGTTCAGTTTGTCGTGAAAAAATAGTTCAGTCTTCACCGTATATTGAAAATAAGTTCAACGTATATTAAAAAAATGTTCAGTGTGTATTAAGAAATTGTTTACCATACGAAAAAGTTTGTATTTTAAAAATTGTTCAATGCATATTAAAACATGTTAGCGTCTATTACAAAAATGTTGATCATATATTGATGATTTTTTCATCGTGTTTAAAAAATATTGTTCACCATGTAACAAAGAAATGAAAAATAGGAAAATAATAACTAAAAAAACTAAAAAGGAGAATCCACACAAATGAAGAAACAGAAAGAACAAAAAAACAGCAAAAGCAAAGGTACTATAGTCAACGAACAAAAACGCTGGTACGCAAAAAACTGGGCCGGGCCACCTCACTTCGCCTGCAAATGGATCCACCGAGAAATAGCAACGGCCACTTGTGATGGCCGATCTGCTACAACCTCATAGTTAGTGCTACCAGTGCCGGGCAACAAAACCAGCACTCTTTGCTAAAAAAAAAAAACCCAGCACTCAAGCGCCTGCCCGCCCTTCATTTGCTCGGTTGGCTTGCTGAACATTGACTTTCTTTAAAAAAGAGTTCATAGTATTGAAAAAAGCTACTGAATTTGGAAAACGTTCATGCAATTAAACAAGCTCGCGAATTTGAAAAAAATTGTGTGTTTGTAAAAGTTCAGGAATTTGAAAATGTTCATGAATTTTAAAAACAATCATTTTTTTGAACAATTAGAAGAATTTGAAGTAGTTTGCTTATTAGAAAAGGCTCATTGATTTGAAAAAAAAAATAATGAATTTGAAAAAGTGAACGAATTAAAATATGCTCACAAATTTTTAAGAAGTTCACTATCATGTTTTTTTTCGAATTTGAAAATAAATGAAATAAGAAAAATGGAAAAATAAAAGTGAAAAGGAAAAAAAATGAAGAAACTGAACAAAACTCATCCTGAAAAAAGAAGCACAATTATGCTTTTTTTTTAAATGAAGGATGTGCTTCACGAAAAGGAAAAAGAGCACACTATGTTTCTACGAGCAGCACAATCTGTGTTTCCACGAGAAGCATAATTGTGTTCCAAAAAAGGAAAAGCATAACATATGCTTCTATGCAAAGCACAACTATGCTTCCCGAAAAGCAAAAAAGCGGTGTGTATTTCGTGAGAAGTATAACTATGCTACCCAAAAATAAAGAAGCACAAATGTGCTTCCCAAGAAAAAGGTGAAAAGCACAACTGTGCTTTCGGGTTTCATTTTTTCGTTTTGTTTTTTGTCGGTCCTTTCCTTGTTTTTGTTTTCTTTTCTATTTTAATTTTTTCTGAATTTTTTATCAGGGAATCTAATTACGAAGATCTTGACACGAGAAATCCAACGGCAAAGACGGTTTGTGATTTGGACGCATTGTTCAAGAGATAAAAACATTTTAAAAAAAGAATCTATGAAACAAAAAAACTCTGTTATTGAGACAAGTGACGCACATGTCAGCACGAGAAAATTTGAGAGTGAACTTTGCAAGTGATAATTAGTGATTTTATTATTTAGCGCCTTAGGCGCCACTTACTATTGTTCTTGCAACTTGTCGCACACCCTCCCATCAACGTTGGTCTCTACCCATTTGCCTCTTTTCTTCTTTTCTTGTTTGCGCCATGGGTTTATTGTACATTGCACGGGCCAGGTCAGCATCCTCTATACGCAGGTCCATGTAGGATTTTTTTCTCATCAGTTTGAGAACAATCTAAAAGGTCTCGTCGGGTTTTTCTCGAGCGGTTTCCCCTTGCTTTTTTCAGGATGGGTTTTGTTTAGTTTCTTCATTTTTTTCCCTTCTTACATTCGCAGATGCAGTTCTACCCCGCCTTCGCCCGCTCCACCGCCGCCACCATCATCACTACCACCATCACCGCCACCGCTCGCCGCATCGTCGCCATCGACCTCTATGTCGGCTTCATTTTCCTTGGCGCAAATACGTGTTCAAATCAGGAAGCGGTTTCCATCGTGCTAATTAAAGGCGTCGTTGGTGACAAGGTGCTAGCTCATGTAGCATAGACAATACTCCTCGTTCAGTTAGCTCGTTGGTACTCCCTCTGTCCGGAAAAGTTTGTCTCTTACATTTAAAGGACAAGCTTGGGACAAGTTTTTTCGGACGGAGGGAGTAGGTCTCTCAAAAGGAGGTCTTGATTGGTTAATCACCGAAATGCCTAATAATAGTTCTGCGCTTGGCTGGTGCCCCATCAAGTAGTTGATAATTCAGGTGATGATTTATCACCGGTAACATACTGTATATATGATTCATGAGGAATGTACGTCCAAATAGCAATCGATTGACGCATATTGTGTCGTATCTTATATGTTTTTGGATAACATGATGTGGGCCTAGGGATGTGCTTGCCAGCGCTACATTGCAACATAAGACTAAATTAAAGGATACACCACAAATTACAAAGTCAAATGAGCCTTTTTATTTTCGATGGGAGCTAAGCAGTCAGCATCAATGATCGTGCCAAAAGCAGACGAGATGGAAAGCAAATCCCAAACCCCATCATCATAAACCAAAAGTATCGACCCTATGTTGAACATCTCGACGCACGGCAACTTGTGATAAATTAATCTTCTCACGACGGGGCCGGCGGACACAGAGTGGATCACACGAGCAATTATAGGCACCAGTTGGCCATCCCCGGGCGTCCACGCACCCGGAATGATGAGGTAGCCGTGCGTCCATGCATGGCGTGGCGCGCACCTTCTACTAATTCCGAAGCCAACCACGGGAAGAAAACCAGTGCTGGTACGGGGCGGGAATTAACGACTTTGACTTTTGACGGCACGGGGAACGGATTGCACCGATGACAGCGAGCCACCGACGGCCCTTGGCGGCTCTCTGTCGCGCTCCCCGTCCGCAGCAGAGCCGCAGGCGCGCGGGGCTAAAATTAGCCTTTCTCCTCTCGGGCGCGACGTGGATCCTACGTCGGGGGACAGAGGCGCTCGAGGCCGGCCACTACGTGCGATGCGAGAGCATCCATCGAGCACACGACATCTGAAAAGGACTCACATGGGGTGCCGCCCCTCCCACGACCGAGGCTGTCTGGTATTAGTGGCCTGCGCGTACAAATGTGCGCATGATGCTGTGCGCGAGGCTTCGTGACCTCGTGTCTACAAGATTTAAGGCCTGTTCAGCAATCCACCGCTCCGAAAAATACAAGAATCTACGGAGCATTTCTTTCTCCACTCCGTATTTTCAACTGAAGCTCGGGCCGCTCCGGGAGCGGAGTCGTGCGGAGCGGCGAGACTCCGAACAGGCCTTTACTATTAGCCTACATGGATCCTCTTGGGCTGGTCACTAGTAACATGCATAGTTATTATCAGTCTATGTTAATGCCCTAATGAGTAGTAACATATGTGTGGTATTATGCAAACTTTCATTTATTTAGATGTAGATTTATTTTGTTTCGGAATGCGTTATAATATGGTAACATATTTTGTTATCATAAATATCTCTCGTCTCATTAAATATTGCACATAAGCAAATTTACCTTGACGTGTGTTATGTTACTACCTAAGTTATTTTCACTATGGACAGTCTTAGAATACCGAAACGGTGCGGCCGGACCACCTGGGTGCTGTCGAGCTCAGCTTGGAATGCAGACCAGAGTCACAGAGCTGACAAGGGTTAGAGCGTCTACAATCACCAAAAAGGCTTCTACTCTCTTTAGGCTGGCCATAGTGTGGGAGTAACATAACAGGTAACATGCACTTGGGACTAGCAAACATGCTTATGTTGCACACAATTAAAGAAGAGAGAGGGTTAGAATAACATAGGTAGATACCGTATCATGTTAAATGCTATGCTACTTTGTGTCATGCATGGCAATAAATATGATCATCTATGGAGGTAGTATCATACACTAGTATCATATGCATGATACTAGTATATGATACTCTCCACTATGAGTAGCCTTATAATAAAGTACGAAACACGAGTACATAGTCGAATAATACATGATGTCGAGGAAGGCCTCAAAGAAGCAAAACCTAGAAAAAACGGACAACATACATCATAACAGTGACGCCGTCGAGCAAGAATATAGGAGGACCTAAAAACTACATCACATCACGATTATAGCCACTTAAGTTCCGAGATCATGCCCTCAAAACAGGAATAATGCAAAGCATTGTCATCGCTGCGTCCGCTGTAGCGGACAAAGATTCACGTGAAACCCTAACATGGAAAGCGCAACAATGACAACATCCTCAAGAGGAAAGCAACACTCGTGGGCATCATTCTGTCAACGCCAGAGCTCAGTGCTTTCGCCTGGTTCCTTCCGCGTGTCACGAAGGAGCCACAATCAGCTGCGGCGATGAACCTATGGCCTCCAGAACCAACTCTCAGGCCCTCCCCTGCCACAACTGATACGTCCCAATATCTATAATTTTTTAAGTATTCATATTATATTCACATAATTTATATATGCTTTTGGCACAATTTTATATCATTTTTATTGGACTAACATAGTGCTAGTTCTTATTTTCGATTGTTTTTTACTTTGCAGAAAAATAGTTTTTGTTTTGAAGCCGAAAAATCAGAAAAATCATGATAACTTTTCAAACAAGAGGGGCCTAGGAGCCCTGAACCCACCTGGAGTGGGTCTCCAGGGGCTCAACGCGGACCCTCGGCCGCGTGGAACACCCTCATGGAGGCTATGGAAGTCGGTTAGGGCACTCCTCCGGTTGAAAGAAAGCTCCGAAAGTTTCTGATCCGCCCATAAAATTTCAACTCAACTGAAGTTACGGATCTCTGAATACTTAAAAGATAGTGAAACGACTCAATAAAGAGTGAAAAGCAAGAGACATGAAACAAAGAGATCCAATCTCATGGGAGGCTCTCGAACCCGAGACCACCATAGCCACGAAACCAGAGGGGAAAACTGTTGGGAAACGTAGCACGCAATTTCAAAAAAATTCCTACACTCACGCAAGATCTATCTAAGAGATGCATAGCAACGAGAGGGGGAGAGTGTGTCCACGTACCCTCGTAGACCGAAAGCGGAAGCGTTTAACAACGCGGTTGATGTAGTCGAACTTCTTCTTGTTCCGACCGATCAAGCACCGAACGTACGACACCTCCGAGTTCTGCACACGTTCAGCTCGATGACGTCCCTCGAAATCTTGATCCAGCAAAGTGTCGAAGGAGAGTTCCGTCAGCACGACGACGTGGTGACGGTGATGGTGAAGTGATCCGTGCAGGGCTTCGCCTAAGCACTACGTGAATATGACTGGAGGCGTAAACTGTGGAGGGGGCGCCGCACACGGCTTAACAAACGTTGATGTGTGTTCTAGGCGCCCCTCCCCACGTATATAAAGGAGGGAGGGGGAGAGAGGCAGCGTAGGGCGCGCCCAAGTAGGAGGAATCCTACTTGGGCCCCTAGTCCAATTCGACCTCCCCCCTTTCCTTTTATCAGATGGGGAAAAGAGGGAAGAGGCAAGGATGAAGGAAAGGGGGGCCGAACCCCCACCTCCTTCTCCTATTCGGCCTCCTACCATAAGGGGGGGCACCCCTTGTGGGCTGGTGTGCTCCCCTCCTATGGCCCATATGGCCCATATCTTCCCCCGGGGGGTTCCGGTAAGCCCCCCAGTACTCCAATATGTACCTGATGACCCACAAGTATAGGGGATCTATCATAGTCCTTTCGATAAGTAAGAGTGTCGAACCCAACGAGGAGCAGAAGGAAATGATAAGCGGTGTTCAGCAAGGTATTCTCTGCAAGCACTGAAATAATAGGTAACAGATAGTTTTGTGATAGGATAATTTGTAACGAGCAACAAGTAACAAAAGTAAATAAAGTGCAGCAAGGTGGCCCAATCCTTTTTGTAGCAAAGGACAAGCCTGGACAAACTCTTATATAGAGAAAAGCGCTCCCGAGGACACATGGGAATTATCGTCAAGCTAGTTTTCATCACGTTCATATGATTCACGTTCGGTACTTTGATAATTTGATATGTGGGTGGACCGGTGCTTGGGTGCTGTTCTTACTTGAACAAGCATCCCACTTATGATTAACCTCTATTGCAAGCATCCGCAACTACAACAAAAGTATTAAGGTAAACCTAACCATAGCATGAAACATATGGATCCAAATCAACCCCTTACGAAGCAACGCATAAACTAGGGTTTAAGCTTCTGTCACTCTAGCAACCCATCATCTACTTATTACTTCCCAATGCCTTCCTCTAGGCCCAAATAATGGTGAAGTGTTATGTAGTCGACGTTCACATAACACCACTAGAGGGTAGACAACATACATATCAAAATATCGAACGAATACCAAATTCACATGACTACTAATAGCAAGACTTCTCCCATGTCCTCAGGAACAAACGTAACTACTCAAAAAGCATATTCATGTTCATAATCAGAGGGGTATTAATATGCATACAGGATCTGAACATATGATCTTCCACCAAATAAACCAACTAGCATCAACTACAAGGAGTAATCAACACTACTAGCAACCTACAGGTACCAATCCCAAACTTAGAGACAAGAATTGGATACAAGAGATGAACTAGGGTTTGAGAGGAGATGGTGCTGATGAAGAGGTTGATGGAGATTGCCCTCTCCCGATGAGAGGAGCGTTTGTGATGACGATGGCGATGATTTCCCCCTCCCGGAGGGAAGTGTCCCCGGCAGAACAGCTCTGCCGGAGCCCTAGATTGGTTCCGCCAAGGTTCCGCCTCGTGGCGGCGGAGTCTCGTCCCGAAAGGTTGCTTATGATTTTTCTTCGGACGAAAGACTTCATATACCAGAAGATGGGCACCGGAGGGCCAACAGGGGGCCCACGAGGCAGGGGGCGCGCCCAGGGGGGTAGGGCGCGCCCCCACCCTCGTGGCCAGGTGGAGGCCCCCCTGATGTATTTCTTCTGCTCAATATTTTTTATTATTTCCAAAAATAACTTTCGTGGAGTTTCAGGACTTTTGGAGTTGTGCAGAACAGGTCTCTAATATTTGCTCCTTTTCCAGCCCAGAATTCCAGCTGCCGGCATTCTCCCTCCTTATGTAAACCTTGTAAAATAAGAGAGAATAGGCATAAGTATTGTGACATAATGTGTAATAACAACCCATAATGCAATAAATATCGATATAAAAGCATGATGCAAAATGGACGTATCAACTCCCCCAAGCTTAGACCTCGCTTGTCCTCAAGCGAAAGCCGATAACGATAAATATGTCCACATGTTTAGAAGTAGAGGTGTCGATAAAATAAAATACGGACATGAGGGCATCATGATTATTCTCATAACAGCAACATATATGGATATTGTCATATGATTTCTTATGCTCAAGTAATAATCTATTCACAATGCAAAGTATGAATCAGAAACTTTATTGAGAACCAACAAACTATAATCTCAGTCATTGAAGCAATTGCAATTTATCATAACATCAGAAAGAGTCTATGTCAGAGCTTTCTAGCAAGTCCACATACTCAACTATCATTTAGTCTTTCATAATTGCTAACACTCACGCAATACTTGTGGTTACGGAGTTTCAATCGGACACAGAGAAAGATAGGGGCTTATAGTTTCGCCTCCCAACCTTTTACCTCAAGGATAATGTCAACAATAATGGTTCATGCTAACCCACATCCAATTAGATATATCTATCAGGATCTTTCCAACACCCTGTGCTTGCCAAAGGATAAAATATAAAAAGGGAAGGTGAAGATCACCATGACTCTTGCATAAGGTAGAAGATAATAATGAAAGACAGTCCCTTCGCAGAGGGAAGCAGAGGTTGCCATGCGCTTTCAGGGTTGGATGCACAAAATCTTAATGCGAAAGAACGTCACTTTATATTGCCACTTGTGATATGGACCTTTATTATGCAGTCCGTCGCTTTTATTTCTTCCACATCACAAGATCGTATAAAGCTTATTTCCTGCACACCAATCAATCATACATATTTAGAGAGCAATTTTTATTGCTTGCACCGATGAAAACTTACTTGAAGGATCTTACTCGATCCATAGGTAGGTATGGTGGACTCTCATGGCAAAACTGGTTTAAGGGTTTTGGAAGCACAAGTAGTATCTCTACTTGGTGCAAAGACTTTGGCTAGCATGAGGGGGAAAGGCAAGCTCAACATGTTGGATGATCCATGACAATATACTTTATCTCAGATATAAGAAAACATAACTCATTACGTTGTCTTCCT
Source organism: Triticum aestivum (assembly GCF_018294505.1). Taxonomy (NCBI): domain Eukaryota; kingdom Viridiplantae; phylum Streptophyta; class Magnoliopsida; order Poales; family Poaceae; genus Triticum; species Triticum aestivum. The sequence continues at coordinate 353,743,035 of NC_057802.1, read as the reverse complement.
TGTCCAACATCAACTCTTTAGCATGTCATATTTTAATGAGTGCTCCCAATCATAAAAGATGTCCAAGATAGTATATTTATATGTGAAACCTCTCTTTCCTTATTACTTCCTATTAATTGCAACGATGACCAAAGCTATGTTTGCCAACTCCCAACAATTTTTAATCATCATACTCTTTCTATGTGAAGTCATTACTCTCAATAAGATCAATATGATCTCTTTGTTTCTTTTAATTCTTTTCCCTTTTTTTATTCACTCAAGATCATGGCAAAATAATCAAGCCCTTGACTCAACACTAATCTTTATTATATAACTCACAGACTCGATTACATACAGAGATCATAAAGCAAAATTCAAAACTAGATCATATCAAAACTTTTATTCTACTAGATCAAGATACTACTAATAGGATCGAACTAAGAAAAAAAACGGTAAAGATAGGAGTGTGATGGTGATACGATAGCGGGGCATCCCCCCAAGCTTGGCAGTTGCCAAGGGGAGTGCCCATACCCATGTGATTATGTCTCCTTCTTCGGAGGTGATGGTGCGATATTCTTGGCGATGATGCCCCTCAAGATACGATTCTCCTCCTCAAGCTTATTGACTTGCTGCTTGAGGTCCATTACTTCCTTGCGAAGCTTTCCTATAACGGCTAAAGCTCCTTGCACCCAAGGGTGTTGCATAGCTGCGGGAGAACAAGTGACACTCTTCTTCATATTTTCATAAGAAAGAAATCTAACATTGGAGGGGATAACCGAGTTTGCAATGGCTGAGCTCTGTAGTTCTCCCATCGTGAACCCAGCTCAGAAGCGAGAAGTGACTTCTTAATCCTCCATGGCATCTATCCTCATTAAATCAGCCTCCATCTCTTCCTCCGTTGCTGGCCCAAAGTGGTCAGCATCGTTGTTTGTCCTTGGTTCCGATGCCGGATGGGACACCCGGCTCTCCCCAACTGACTCTTGAGAAGACATCTTGCTCTAATCTGCAGCAGCAATAGCTCGAAACAAGAACAGAGAATATTTGCGTGATACAGGAGTCAAAACCTTCGGGAGGTTATATAATGAATTTTTACCGACCAAAATACGTATCGTGCAAGAAAACAGAGTCCGGAGAGCACACGAGGTGCCCACGAGGTAGGGGGGCGCGCCCAGTAGGGTAGGGCGCGTCCTCCACCCTCGTGGAGCCCTCGTGTCCTTCCCGGACTGCTTCTTATTTTTCTATTTTTCTAAATATTCCAAAACGGAGAAATATTGCCTTTAGAACTGTTTTGGAGTCGGTTTACTTACCGTACCACATACCTATTCCTTTTCGGAGTCTGAAACGTTCCGGAAAGTGTCTCTTATGTATTCCTCCGGGGTTACGGTTTGAATAACATTGGTTTCAACATTTATAGGATTACCTGAGATATAATGTTTGATTCTTTGACCGTTCACCACCTTCGGATTTGTGCCTTCGAAGTTATTGATTTTTATGGAACCGGAACGATAGACCTCCTCGATAACGTAAGGGCCTTCCCATTTAGAGAGAAGTTTTCCTGCAAAAAATCTTAAACGAGAGTTGTATAGCAATACATAGTCACCTACATTAAACTCACGCTTTTGTATCCTTTTGTCATGCCATCTTTTAACTTTTTCTTTAAACAACTTGGCATTTTCATAAGCTTGGGTTCTCCATTCATCAAGTGAGCTAATATCAAATAACCTCTTCTCGCCGGCAAGTTTGAAATCATAATTGAGCTCTTTAATAGCCCAATATGCCTTATGTTCTAGTTCGAGAGGTAAGTGACATGCTTTTCCATAAACCATTTTATACGGAGACATACCCATAGGATTTTTATATGCAGTTCTATAGGCCCATAATGCATCATCAAGTTTCTTGGACCAATTCTTTCTAGATCTATTGACAGTCTTTTGCAAAATTAATTTGAGCTCTCTATTACTCAATTCTACTTGACCACTAGACTGTGGGTGATAAGGAGATGCAATTCTATGATTAATATCATATTTAGCAAGCATTTTACGAAAAGCACCATGAATAAAGTGTGAACCACCATCAGTCATTAAATATCTAGGGACTCCAAACCTTGGAAAAATAACTTCTTTGAGCATTTTAATAGAAGTGTTATGATCAGCACTACTAGTTGGAATAGCTTCTACCCACTTAGTAACGTAATCAACAGCAACTAAAATATGTGTATATCCATTAGAGGCAGGAAAAGGTCCCATATAATCAAAGCCCCAAACATCAAATGGTTCAATAACAAGTGAATAGTTCATAGGCATTTCTTGACGTCTACTAATATTACCAATTCTTTGACACTCATCACAAGACAGGACAAACTTACGGGCATCCTTGAAGAGAGTAGGCCAATAAAAACCGGATTGCAATACCTTATGTGCAGTTCTGTCTCCAGCATGGTGTCCTCCATATGCCTCGGAGTGACACTTGCGTCGGATCTGTTCCTGTTCATGCTCAGGTACACAACGTCTAATAACACCATCTACTCCTTCTTTATAAAGATGTGGGTCATACCAAAAGTAATGTCTCAAATCATAGAAAAACTTTTTCTTTTGGTAGTATGTGAAACTAGGTGGTATAAATTTAGCAACAATGTAATTAGCATAATCAGCATACAATGGAGCAGTATGAGAAGCATTTATGACATTTAATTGCTCATCAGGAAAGCTATCATCAATAGGTAGTGGGTCATCAAGAACATTTTCTAACCTAGACAAGTTGTCTGCAACGGGGTTCTCAGCTCCCTTTCTATCAACAATATGCAAATCAAATTCTTGTAGCAGGAGAACCCATCTAATAAGTCTAGGTTTAGCATCTTTCTTTTCCATAAGATATTCAATAGCAGCATGATTTGTGTGAATAGTTACTTTGGAATCAACAATATAAGGTCTAAACTTATCACAAGCAAATACAACTGCTAGGAATTCTTTTTCAGTAGTAGCATAATTTCTCTGAGCATTGTCTAGAGTTTTACTAGCATATTGAATAACATTTAATTTCTTATCAACTCTTTGCCCTAGAACATCACCTACAGCATAATCACTAGCATCACACATAATTTCAAAGGGTAAATTCCAATCAGGTGGCTGAACAATAGGTGCAGAGATCAATGCTTTCTTAAGTATTTCAAATGCTTCTACACAATCATCATCAAAGACAAATGGTATATCTTTTTGTAATAAATTAGTCAGAGGCCGAGAAATTTTTGAGAAGTCCTTGATGAACCTCCTATAAAAACCGGCATGACCAAGGGAACTTCTTATACCTTTGATGTCCTTGGGACATGGCATCTTTTCAATAGCATCAACCTTGGCTTTATCAACTTCAATACCTCTTACAGAAACTTTATGCCCCAAGACAATACCTTCATTAACCATAAAGTGGCACTTTTCCCAATTCAAGACAAGATTAGTTTCTTCACATCTCTGCAAAACTCGATCAAGGTTGCTCAAGCAATCATCAAAAGAGGATCCGTAAACGGAGAAATCGTCCATGAAAACCTCACAAATCTTTTCACAAAAGTCAGAGAATATAGCCATCATGCATCTTTGAAAGGTAGCAGGTGCATTACATAAACCAAAAGGCATACGTCTATAAGCAAAAGTACCAAAAGGGCAAGTAAAAGTAGTCTTTGATTGATCATTGGCTGACACGGGTATTTGAGAGAAACCAGAATAACCATCTAGAAAGCAAAAATGTGTATGTTTGGATAATCTTTCTAGCATTTGATCGATAAAAGGTAAGGGGTAATGATCTTTTTTAGTAGCCTTATTTAATTTGCGGAAATCAATTACCATCCTATAACCTATAATAATTCTTTGCGGAATCAACTTATCTTTATCATTAGGAACGACGGTGATACCTCCCTTCTTAGGGACACAATGGACAGGACTAACCCACTGACTATCAGCAACGGGATAAATTATACCTACCTCAAGGAGCTTTAGTATTTCTTTTCTTACCACTTCCTTCATCTTAGGATTCAGCCGTCGTTGATGATCACGAACTGGTTTGGCATCTTCCTCCAAATTTATTTTATGTTGACCTAAAGTGGGACTAATGCCCTTAGGATCATCAAGAGTATATCCAATAGCAGCACGGTGCTTCCTCAGAGTTTTCAATAATCTCTCTTCTTCATGCTCTGAAAGGTTAGCACTAATAATAACAGGATATATCTTTTTCTCATCAAGATAAGCATATTTAAGAGTATTAGGTAACGGTTTGAGCTCAAACACGGGATCACCCTTGGGTGGAGGAGGATCCCCTAGGATTTCAACAGGCAAATTGTGTTTCAGGATAGGTTCTTGTTTAAAGAATACTTCATCTATTTCCCTTCTTTCATTCATAAACATATCATTTTCATGGTCTAGCAAATATTGTTCTAAAGGATCACTAGGAGGTACGGCAATAGAAGCAAGACCGATTATTTCATCCTTACTAGGTGATTCCTCTTCACGGTGTTGTCTACTAAATTTAGAGAAATTAAACTCATGAGACATATCACCCAAACCAATAGTAACAACATCCTTTTCGCAGTCTATCCTAGCATTGACGGTGTTCAAGAAGGGTCTACCAAATATAAGTGGACAAAAGCTATCTTGTGGGGAACCAAGAACAAGAAAATCAGCAGGATATTTAGTTTTCCCACACAAGACTTCAACATCTCTAACAATTCCAATGGGTGATATTGTATCTCCATTAGCAAGTTTGATGGTGACATCAATACCTTCTATTTCAGCAGGTGCAATTTCATGCATAATTTCTTTGTATAAGTCATGAGGTATAGCACTAGCACTAGCACCCATATCACATAAGCCATGATAACAATGATCTCCTATTTTAACAGAAATAACAGGCATGCCTACCACAGGTCTATGTTTATCTTTAGCACAAGGTTTAGCAATTCTAGCAGTTTCATCACAGAAATAAATAACATGCCAATCAATATTATCAGACAAGAGATCTTTAACAATAGCAATATTAGGTTCAACTTTAATTTGCTCTGGAGGTGTATAAGTTCTAATATTGATTTTACGAACCACAGTTGAAGCTTTAGCATGATCCTTTATTCTAACAGGGAAAGGTGGTTTCTCAACATAAGAAGTAGGAACAATAGGATCATTATAAGTGATAGTCTTTTCTTCAACTTTGATAGGTGCAGCTACTTTTACTTCTATGGGAGGATGATATTTAAACCACTTCTCCTTAGGGAGATCAACATAAGCAGCAAAAGATTCACAGAAAGAGGCTACTATCTCGGAGTCAAGTCCATATTTAGTGCTAAACTTACGGAAAACATCGGTATCCATAAAAGATTTAACACAATCAAACTTAGGTGTCATACCTGACTCCTTACCTTCGTCGAGATCCCAATCTTCAGAGTTGCGTTTAATTCTATCCAATAAATTCCTTTTGAATTCAATAGTCTTCATCATAAAAGAGCCAGCACAAGAAGTATCGAGCATGGTGCGATTGTTTTCAGAAAGCCGAGCATAAAAACTTTGAATAATTATTTCTCTTGAGAGCTCATGATTGGGGCATGAATATAACATTGATTTAAGCCTCCCCCAAGCTTGAGCGATGCTTTCTCCTTCGCGAGGCCAAAAATTATATATATAATTGCGATCACGATGAACAAGATGCATAGGATAAAATTTCTGATGAAATTCCAATTTCAATCGTTTGTAGTTCCATGATCCCATATCATCACATAGCCTATACCATATCGATGCATCTCCCTTCAAAGATAAAGGGAAGACCTTCTTCTTAACAACATCACTGGGTATACTTGCAAGCTTAAATAATCCACAAACTTCATCCACATAGATTAGGTGCTCATCAGGATGCTTTGTTCCATCTCCTGCAAAAGGATTAGCTAGAAGTTTTTCTAACATACCCGAAGGAATCTCAAAGTGGACATCTTCATTTTCAGTAGGTTCAGTAGGTTGAGGAGCAACTATTTGGTCTACTGGTCGGGGTGAAGATACCCCGAACAAGCCCCTCAGAGGATTACTTTCCATAGTAACAAGTGACAGTAAATTTCAGCACACTATATAAATTTTTCCTTACCAAATTCCACCTACCAAAGGCGCTTCACTCCCCAGCAATGGTGCCAGAAAAGAGTCTTGATGACCCACAAGTATAGGGGATCTATCGTAGTCCTTTCGATAAGTAAGAGTGTCGAACCCAACGAGGAGCAGAAGGAAATGATAAGCAGTTTTCAGCAAGGTATTCTCTGCAAGCACTGAAATAATAGGTAACAGATAGTTTTGTGATAGGATAACTTGTAACGAGCAACAAGTAACAAAAGTAAATAAAGTGCAGCAAGGTGGCCCAATCCTTTTTGTAGCAAAGGACAAGCCTGGACAAACTCTTATATAGAGAAAAGCGCTCCCGAGGACACATGGGAATTATCGTCAAGCTAGTTTTCATCACGTTCATATGATTCGCGTTCGGTACTTTCATAATTTGATATGTGGGTGGACTGGTGCTTGGGTGCTGTTCTTACTTGAACAAGCATCCCACTTATGATTAAACTCTATTGCAAGCATCCGCAACTACAACAAAAGTATTAAGGTAAACCTTGTCGTGGTTCTAAGTCTGACAGTAGAATGGGGGGTAGGGATGTAGAGGCAAGATCCTAGCTATGGAGAAGCTGTACGCACGATTTTTACGAGTTCAGGCCCTTCCGGAGGAAGTAACAGCCCTACGTCTCAGAGCCCGGAGGCGGTCGACTGGATTATATGCGTGTGTGTTACAGGGGGTGCGAACCCTTGTGCATGTGGAGGGGGTGGCTTATATAGAGTGTGCCAGCACCCCGGCCAACCCACGTTACAAGGGTTTTAAGGTACATCAAGAGGGGGGCATTACTGGTAACGTCCGTAATAAAGTGTTATAAATGACTATTAAGTCTAGGAGTTAATGCTCGACCGTTGCTGTGTAGAGTGACTTTAGGTCTTCTATCCGTCGAGTGTTTCTTGTTACGGTCGAGTGATCTTGATTCCTCCGAGTGGAAATGTTTCTGGCTTTAGAGTGATGTCCTTGGGGAAGGTATTTAGGTCAGGCCTGTGACCCTACCATAGGTACATGTCCTCATCATTAGCCCCTGAATGGATCAGGGTTTGAGTGGAGAAGGAGTTGAAAATACTTCCGACTCATTTTTCGCGCTTCGGGTGTGTCTTGTTTTGGATCAACGAACCGAGGTGGTGACATCAACTTCTTTTTCAGTCGCCTTGATCCATTCCTGGTTTTGTCGAGTGAACTTTTGCTGGAAGAGGTCCGAGTGCTAATGCGGTGGAGATCTTCCGTCTGACAAGTTGTTCTGCTGCCCGCGGATCTCGCGGGATTCGAATTTCGGGAAGCGCGCGGGGCGGAGGAGGCCGCAGTAATCGGGCTGGATAAGGCAAGGCCGCCTCGATTCCCGTGCCACCTTTTTTGCCACGTATCAAGCGCGCGACTGTTGCGAGATTTGATAAGATCGCCCGGGCCTACAGGCCAGTCACTCGGAAGCAACCCCATATAAGGCGCCGGACCGGGGTTTTTGAACAGTGCGTCCTCATTCTTCTTCTCCCTTCTCAGTTTCCCCCACTGCGCCTGCTCCTGCCCTAGCGCCGCCGCTCCGTTCGAGCTCCGCCCATGGCGATGGGGAAAGAAAAGACGGTGGCTCTGGAGCGCGCGAAGAAGGCGACGGCGAAGGCGAAGGGGAAAAAATCCAGCCGGGGCGGATCCTCGTCGCGGTCCGGTTTGCCGCGCGGCTGGATCCAGGGCGACTGGATCCGGTCGACGATCAGCCAGGACGACCTCGATGATCTGGCGGAGGAGGGGTTGATTCCTCATGGATCGGCGCGGCTCCCGGAGGATGAGACCGAACCTCGACCGCGGGAGGGTGAGTGCATCCTCCTTGCCACTCACATCGACCGTGGATTTTCTCTGCCTCCACATCCTTTTTTCCGGGCTTTCTTGAATTTCTTTGGAGCACAACTTCATCACTTTTCCCCCAACACCATCATATATCTTGCTGCTTTCGTGTCTCTGTGCGAAAACTTCTTGGGTTGTCGACCACACTGGGGTCTCTTCAAGCACATTTTCACGTATCGCTCCCAGTCGGTCAAAAAGGCTAAACCGAGTGACGAGAGGACTCAGGTGATCCAGATGTGTGGGGGTCTTGGGATTTAGATGAGGGGTAAGAGCTCTTTCCCAGCCATAACTCTTCCTGAGTCAGTACGAGGATGGCAGTCGACTTGGTTTTACTGCAAAGACCAGTCGACTCCAGGTCAGTCGACTGGACTTCCTCCTTTTTCTATGGCTCGCGTAGAGAAGCCCTCCGCCTTGAAAGTGACTCCAGGGGAGAAAGCAGAGGTGAAGTGCTGGTTGAGCGAGTGGTCTATCTCATCCGTGAGGGTGTAACTGGAATGGATCTGCTGGAAGTCTTCCTCAAACGACGCATTCAGCCACTTCAAGCCCGTGACCATCCGATGTGGATGTATTCGGGCATTGAAGATTCCACTCGGGTGCACCCAGAAGAAGTCGACGAGGATACGGTGGAGAAGTGGTTGAAGAGTATCACTAGCAACAAGGATAACCCTAGAGGAGCCAGGAGAATCCCTCCTCTTGACCAATCCTACGAACCAGACAAGGTCCGATTCTGAATTACCGAGTGTCATCTTGATTTAACATGCAACTGTTTATGCTTCACCGACTGACTTTGTCTTGCTTGTTTTCTTCTAGGCCTTTACTAAAATGTATTCGATGCCCAACGAAGAGCAGGACCCGGACCCGGAGGGGGAGGCAAGCGGAGGTGAAAGCGGCGAGTGGCACTCCGACGGAGAGGGGGATGAGGAGAGCGACAACCCGAGTGACGAAGAAGAGGTCGACTCTCCTCCCCGCAGGGAAAGGCGATCCAAACTTACTCACGACCTGGCGAGCGCCCGTGACAAGGCGACCGTTCAGACCGGGCAGTCGTCAAAGCGTCCTCGGACGTCCTCTCCGGCACCAACTGAAAAAGCTCCAAAGCAGTCCAAGGTTGTAGTGCAGAAGACTCGGAAGGCGCTACCGAGAATCAAAATTGACGTTCCTGTTGCTTCTGCGTGAGTGTTCTTCTTTCGCTTTTACTCGACGTTCTGTGCTGTTTATTTTTCCCTTGGTTTGACCGAATGAATCTTGAAACTGGCAGTGCCGCTACCTCTGGGACCTCTGCTTATAAGAACGAGGATGAGGAAATGGAAGATGTGGTGACCTCCAATCCGGGTACGATCCTCGTGATTTTGTCTTTGATTTGTCATTGAACTGCGATATATCCAATCAGGTGATGAAACTTTGGCGACTGATCTTTTTACAGCCCTCAACGTCATTGACCTCCCCGACGATGACGAGGACGAGCCACAGAGGCCCTTGGGGAGAAGAAACAGGAAAACGTCCGCTGGCAAGACACTTCAATCGACACCGGTGGTGGAACCGGTAATTCAGGACGCCGGCGATGCCAATCGGACTTCCGTCTCCTTCGCCATACCGCTGTCGAGTGCTCGGCCTTCCTCGTCAGCTGCACAGACTCCCGCCAATCCACCTTCACTTTTTGCTACACATCACGTCCCAGAGGACCAAGTGGGTGCTGCAAAAGAGGCTATACGCCAGGCGGGCATTATGATGGAGAAGATGAAGATGGTGCGGGAAGCCGACCAAGCTGCTTATGATGCCAGCTCCGCTCTCCAGAGCAACGTCCAGGTTAGTAGATCGTCGACTGACTCTTCTGGCTTGTTCTATTAGGATATGGTACCTGAAAACTTTCTTTCCAAGAATCTTTGCATCTGTCTGCGCCTTGTATCTGTACACCCACTGGGTGTTTTGATTTGTCACTGAACGGATTCGCACTTTGAGCTGATAATGTTGTTGCCGATTGAATCTTTTGACCAGTGGGGGCACGCTGAGTGCACCCACTGGGTGTAGTCCCCGAGACCATAATTGAATGCGGGCAGTCGACTATGGTCTGAGCATCAGAATTTGAATTTCTTCACTCGGTCTGGTCGGGCCATGTCGAGTGGAACTTTGAACCAGTGGGGTCATGCTGAGTGCACCCACTGGGTGTAGATCTTTTGACCAGTGGGGGCACGCTGAGTGCACCCACTGGGTGTAGTCCCGGAGACCATAATTGATTGCGGGCAGTCGGCTATGGTCTGAGCATCAGAATTTGAATTTCTTCACTCGGTCTGGTCGGGCCATGTCGAGTGGAACTTTGAATCAGTGGTTTTTTTGCACTCGTGCTGGAAAGGCCTTGTCGAGTGTAAACTGAACCAGTGGGGGCACGCTAAGTGCACCCACTAGGTGTAGTCCCCGAGACTACTGTTGGATGTTTGATTCGGCAGTAGTCTTAGAATTTGTTGGCTTTATCTTTTTACCTCTCCGAAACAACCAATCTTTTCACCAGTCGACTGACCTGTTCTTTGGTTGCAGAAATCTTGTGATCTTGGAGCTCGTTTTGCTGACCTGGAGAAGCAGCAGATTCAGCTCAACCTCGATCTGGAGCTGGCCAAGACAGAACTGCAGAAGGCGAAGGATGACGCCGCTGGTAAGGAAGACCTGCCGACTGAGTTTTCGCTGAACCGGATTTCCTTCTGCTTTTTCTGAATCCAACATTTTTTCTTTCAGAGAAACTGAACCAAGCTCTGGTGAAAAAGGATCAAGATCTGGCGGCCGCGCGGAAAAAAGCTGATGAGAAAACTGCGCTCGCTGAACAGAAGTTGGCTTCAGTCGGCAAATTGGAGGAAGAAAACTCTAGGCTGAAAACTGCCCTTGACGAAGCCAATAAGGAAGTGACTCGCCTGAAGAAGGACAAGGAAAATCTGAACGAGAAGATGGAAGGTATTGCCCGCAGGAGGAACGTTCTGGAGAATTATCTGGGAAGCCTTGCTAAGAAGTTGTTCGTCATGCTTGAAGGTGTTTCCTTTGATCCGACTGGTTTGTTCTTGTCGACTCGACATATGATAATTGGCTTACCCTTGAATTGTGTATGCAGAGTTTTGCCGGGACTTCGAGGAAGAGACCGGGCGAATTGAACCAAGCTTGGACCCCATCAACTCTCCAGTGAAGGATGAAGCTGCCATGAACGTGCTCCGACTGGGGTCCCGTATCACTGGTGTTGTCGATTATCTCGCCCGATTGAAAGTCGCGATGTCGCGGATTGACACAGCTCTTTGGCCCATGGCAACACTTCAGAATGACCTCGAGTCTATGATGGCTCGGCTCAATGAAGCTCCTAGTCAAATTCAAGAATGGAAGAAGTCTTCTGCCCGGTGCGGTGCTGATGTGGCTCTATCTCTGGTTCGCGTCCATTGTCTAGAAGCTCGGGAAGAGAAGCTGGCGGCGATTAAAGTTGCTAACACCAAGAGGCACGACTTCCAGTCCTTCATGGAGACTTTCATTGCTACCGCCACTCGGATTGCTGACGGGATCGACCTGGAGGAATTCGTCGAGCCTGCCAGCCCTCCTCCTACGGAGTGAACAAACTTTTATGCTCTGCCTTAAATTTGCCTCGGAATGCCGAGTGATTTTGTAACTGTTAAACTCCTTCGGGCTGAATGCCCGAGTACTTTGATCCGTGGTCTTGAACTTTAGGATTTATCTGAACTTGATTTATCTCTGAATATGCTTGTATTTGTCTTAGAGTGGAATTTGTTCTTCACACGGAATAATCTTTGTGCTTGAGATGCAGCTCTGAGGTTGATGCTCCAGTCGACCCGCACCTCGTCGTCCTTGCGGATAAGGGTGGAGCGCATGTTGTACTTGTGGCGCAGCTCCGAAGGAGAAGGTTGCAGTCGACCTGCACCTCGTCGTCCTTGCAGATAGGGATGGAGCACACGTTGTACTTGTGGCGCAGCTCTGAAGGAGAAGGTTGCAGTCGACCTGCACCTCGTCGTCCTTGCGAATGGGGATGGACTTCGAACTTAGGCGAGTACTAGACTGCAGCTAAGCCCTCGAGTGGGAGGGTTGCTCAACACTCGGTAGGATTTTTCAAACTTAGGCGAGTACTGGACTGCAGCTAAGCCCCCGAATGGGAGGGTTGCTCACCACTCAGTAGGATTTTTCAAACTTAGGCGAGTACTGGACTGCAGCTAAGCCCCCCGAGTGGGAGGGTTGCTCACCACTCGGTAGGATTTTACAAACTTAGGCGAGTCCTGGACTGCAGCTAAGCCCCCGAGTGGGAGGGTTGCTCAC